>NC_030433.2:21868898-21923898 GCF_001660625.3 Ictalurus punctatus
CAAGCACACGTTTGGGTGTGCTAGCTGCAGATTTAGGTGGTGCCCTGGCACGTGCTTGGCTGCACCAGTCATTCATTATAGCAGGAATTTGTACAGTGGCCATCGAGTGTGAGTCAAGATGGGCTGTGCTGCAGTCTCTCAGCACTTAGCAGGTCACTAACATATCTGCAGGCGCTGCTTCCTTCCTCTCTCTCTCTCTCTCTCTCTCTCTCTCTCTCTCTCTCTTTTGTGTGTGTCATGGGTGAAATCAAAGCACATTAAAAGCTCGTCGTGGGAAGAAGAGCCTGCGTGCTGGGAAGAGCTGCTATTTCCTACCTCACTGCTTTGCCACAGTTTGTGGGAGGACTGGCACTTTTGTGCGCCTTGTCGCTTGTGTTCTCTCTGTTTATCAGTATAAACTTAAAAAAGGGGGGGGGAAGTCTATATAGTCTATATTTAACTCTAGTCTTCATCATTTCCCAACCCCGACCTAATGGAACAGGTGAACTAGAAGTCAGGTGGTAATAAGAGTGTAAGTTTGCATTCTCTAGAAAGAAGTACAGGTGAAAATCAACTTATATTCTTATGTACATCTTTTACTTTTATGTAAAGAGGTCAAGTCAAAATAGTCAACAAGCATCACGTTTGGTTTTGTCTAACACCAATGTGCCAGCCACTGTTACAGTTCCAGGTATTTTTAATAAAAGTCTAGCTCGGTTACTCGAAGCACCAAGACATGGACAGGCATAATGTTATTGGACTGGATGTAGGAAATCGTGCATATAAGACCAGAGTTGACCAGACCTTAAGGAGTTCTGAAGCGAGTATTATTAGTTATTATAATTGTGTGAAACTTGGAGCTGAGTCATTTTTTTTGTGTGTGTGTGTGTTGCCTACTCAAAACTGGAACACAGATTTGAGCTGATGTGTTGGTGTGCTGTATTGTTAGGCAAATACACAAGGTTGGAAAGAAGCTCAGCCAATATATCAGTAGGCTATAGACATATATAGTGCTAGAGTCTTTGTCTACGTATATTCATCGCTGGTATAACCGCAAAAGCATAGCACATTGTTTATATTGTCATCGCCAAAAGAAATCATTTTACGGCAGCATTTATGGGATCGATGCTCAACAGAGCTAATTATGGACATTTTGCCTTACATTATACAGTTGTGGTAATATCCAGCAGCTATATATGTGTAAATATGGTAACTGTAAATACACACAGAGTCTGGCATGGACTTCAGCAGTTGCTGTAAAAAAAATAAATAAAAAAAAAAAAAAAAATTATTTTAAAATTAAATGATTAAATTAAAAGTTAGGAGGATTTTCATGTTTTAAAACAAAATGTATGCGACTTTTTTTTGTTGTCATAGTCATCCGTATACAAATCATGTAAATATCAGAATGGGTACAGCTGAACCAGGTGTAATATCAGAATAATACATAAAAGTCAGATTTGCTACAGAAAGAGGACGGAGAGAAAAGAGGTCTATGATTGGGTGACTCCACGTGGAGACCTGTTCCATCCCTGCATTATTATTCCTCCCCGTCTTCATCCAGCTATCTTCTTTGTCTTTTTAACTCCCCCCCCCTCCACTTTTCGCAACTTGTTTCCCACATTCTCTACCTTTCCTCACTATTTCTCTATTCCTTATATCACTACAACCTTCTATCACTTTCTCCTACACCTTGTGTACACCCTGTTACGAAATCCCCCTTGTTTTTTTTGTTTTTTTTTTAAACCATAAACTATCTCTTACATAAGTTTTTTCATACTCTGTCTGGAACTGGTCCTCTAGCTGTTCCTCTTCTATCCTCCATCACCCTCCTATCTATCATTTGTCACTTTCTGGTTTATGAAGCTGAATATCTGTGTGTTTGATGTGGGGTGTGGTGGAATATGTGTATTTGTGTGTGTGTGTGTGTGTGTGTGTGTGTGTTTGGGAACAAAGAAGGAAACTGCGGCACCTCTTTAAAGTCGCACAGCAGCCTGAAAAAAAAAAAGAGAAAGAAAAGAAAAAAGGATGTGGTGTTGGCACGCTAACAGATGACACTAACCTTGTAGGAAACACGTTTCCACGTATTTATAGGGTTCTGTTTATATCGAAGTTGTCGAAGGATCCGGAGAAGGAAAGTGCACTTGGCAAGATGAGACGTGTTATAAATGTTACTCGTGCTTGTTTCTCGACGCGTCTTGTGAATATATTGACAGACAGACATACTGTAAGTAGAACTCATAGCCTGCGAACAGCTTATAACGACTTATAACAAACGGACGTTACCGCCAAACAATCGACCACTTGTTGAGAATATTCTATTTGTAAGTTGCTAAAGAAAGAAAGAAGGAAAGAAAGAGGTCAAGCTTGGCGTGTCCTAATTCACGTATGGCTAATTCATCTCTCGTCCAACGTTTTAAAAATTTTTTATTTATTTATTTATGGCGTGGTATAATTAATTGCACGACGGATGTGCTCCGGCAACTGCTTGTAAGACGAGTACGGTTTCAGCTATAAGTATACTGGTATATGATTATTCTGGTGTGGAAATTGTGTCACGAGATTAAGAGAAGGAATAAGGTTGACCCCCTTAAAGAACCTGTGATAAGACGGATTCATGTGGACTACAAGCGTGGAGCAGGAGCGAGACAGTGATGCATTCTGTGGACTTTTAAAAGCCCTTGGCCCTTTTCTCTCGACGTGAAAGAAAAGCAACTGAATTGACTAGATTGTATGAGCTTGCCAGCGACAGCATTGGCTGCACTGATATCACTTTCAGTGTCATTGTGCGGTGTAAAGTACACCTAAACATCAAACAATGTATCAATTGTCTACCATTGTAAGCCAACATCTCAACTGACAAGCAGGAGGATCCTCGCATCCAGTAACCCTGTTTCAAACAGACCCAAACGCTCTGGCACTAGTGTTTCTGTTATTTACAGCTTCAGTTAACCCCATGAAGTCCCAGCTATTACTACACCATATTACTGAGTGGCTGCTATGAATTATTCAGCAAGATATAGTGTTATGATATGTTATATCAGTTATACGGATGTAAAAAACGCCTAGACGAGAACGTCGAAGGTTGGCGTCTAGAATATCAGCTTACACTTAGATGGAGGTTATAAACTTTACAGGAACAGGACAGATTTGTGACCAGTCTGTAAGCATCTAAACGAGAGCCATGAGTTCTAGCAAGGTGAGGTCTTTGGCATTGTCGAGCGAGGGATTGGTTGGAATGGCGCACCACCTCCGATATTCAGCTTCCCCGGCCTGGCACGGAGACGTATTTTGTACCGGGGAGGGGCGAGAGCAAAGCCGTGAAGATTCGGGAGAAAATTGAGGAGATGCCTTGCCAGATGGTGCCTCCATGCTCCAGTCTGGCATCCCAACTGCTTGCCCCCATGCCCACCTCATGCCTGCCTCCACGCCTCTCCCTCCAACCCATACTCACCACACCCCAGCGATTGTTTGCTGCATTACACGCTAGAGTAGGCAGGATTCCAGTGAGAGCACAGGCCATTACACATCCCATCTTGCCCAGCTTCCTTGGCGCTTTCAAAATAAGATAAAAAAAAATTTAAAAAAATAATATTAAAAAATGAGAACGGGAGATAATGAAGAGAGGAAGCGAAAGAATAGAAGCAGAAAATATGTGTGTTTTTTTTTTTTTTTTTGAAAGACTAGGCTAGTATGAGTCATGAATTTTTAAGGTCTGAGAGCTTAGGGTGGAGATCTAGTGACGCAAAGACAGGGAAATTTCGATTTATTTATTTATTTATTTCCCCAGAAATGTCCAGCAATTTCTCAATAATGGTCCACAGTCCAAACGTAGTTCTCATATATATCTATCTATCTATATATATCTATATATCTATATATATATATCTATATATATATATATATATATATATATAAGTATGCAGGATGAAATGAAGTATGTATTACAGAAAGTATTATTTTCAAAGTCTGCATTTTTTCATTCATTGGAAGATCTTAATTGGAAGTTCTTCTGAATGAAGGACGAAATCCTCTAGTAGGCGTATGTATAAAGTGCAGAATGACTCCTTTGCCCAAACCCGTCCCTCATCAACCTGTTCACCTTCAGCAGGTGTTCTTTATTCTCTCAACCTCTCACAGCATGCACTAAGCATAGTTTCTCATAATGGAAAGCCCTTTGCAACAAGTTACCTGGAACTGTAGATTCAGGGTTAGGAAAACACAGGAATGAGGCAAAGTAGAAATGACGAGGAAAACACTTCCTACCCATGCCTGCTTCTGTAATAACCCCTTTATTTTTTTTCTTCCCACTCGATCCACTTCTTTCTCATTCATGGAACCCGAGCCAGAGGCTCTGCTCAGAAACTACATGGCCAAAGACGCTAGCACGACACTGCTGGATTCCCACGACATTTTATTAAACACAGCCGTGACCACATGCTTTAAAATGCTCAAGCTGTCAAGCCCTCTCAGTGTGTCTCTTGTGTGTTTCTCAAGTGGAATCTGTGCTCTTGAATTCTGAGCTGAACCGGAGCAAGAGATCACAGGGCAGTTTTGGGAAAAAAAAAATAAAAAAAAATAAAGGGTCACTGGAAAGACGTCGTTCGATTGTGGAGATGATGGACGGTAGATGAGTCTTGGAAAAAGCCCAAATCGGTGTTAACGGAATACGCAGTGCTGGTTTTAAGGTGCTTCTTACGTCGAGTATCAAACCATATTTGGCAAAAATATTCTCTGCCTTATGCCCGCAAATAATCCGCGTGAAAAAAACGGCCTGCGTCTCCTTGGATAAGTATCAGGCGAACAAAATGTGCAGTGTTACTCGAATAAACACTTGTTGTTTTGTTTTTGTTTTCCAAGGCGATCATCTACGAAGGTCAGGACAAGAACCCCGAGATGTGTCGTGTGCTACTGACCCATGAAATCATGTGCAGGTAAGACGCCGGCTTTGATAGAAGAATTTTAGGATAAAAGTAGGTTGGGAAGATTGACGTCCACCTATTTTTAGCAATATTTTAATTTTTAACAGTGTTCCACCTCATGAACATCACCCTAATCCTGAATTAATTAGGGCGAGCAGAAACTCATTACGCTTTTGGCTTCGTTAACAAATATGCTTCCTCTGCAGTACTATGGAGTGCAAGCCTGGTTGGCTTAGGAACTTACTTAACAAAGATTCAAACTCAGCATCTTAAGTAGTAATTGAGGCACGAAACACACACACACACACACACACACGCAGGATTGTCCATAGACAATTATGATTGCAGTTTATATACCTATTATACTATATATATATATATATATATATATATATATATATATATATATAGGACAAGAGCTTCAGTTAACCTTCACATCAAACACCAGAATGTGGTGAATTGCGATCTCTATGACTTTAACCATGGCATGGTCGTTGATGCTAGATGGGCTCTTTTGAGTATTTCAGAAACTGCTGATCTACTGGGATTTTCACACACAACAGTCCCTAGAGTACACAGAATGGTCCAAAAAAAATAAACCCAAAAAACATACAGTGAGCAGAAGGTCTGCAGGCTGAAACGCCTCGCTGATGAGAGATCAACGGAGAATGACCAGACTGATCTGAGCTGACAGGAAGTCCACAGTGACTCAAATACGCACTCTTTACAACCGCGGTGAGAAGAAAAGCATCTCAGAACGCACAACACATTAAATCTTGAGATGGATGAGCTACAACAGCCGGAAGACCACATCAGGTTCCACTCCTGTCAGCCAAAAACAAGAATCTGAGGCGATCATGGGCACAAGCTGGCAGATAGATCACGTTTTTCACCATTCTGATGTTTGATGTGAACATTAACTGAAGCTCTTTACCTGTACTTGCAGGATTTTATGCACTGTGCCGCAGCCACATGATTGGCTGATTAGATAATCGCATAAATGTGCAGGTGTACAGGTGTTCTTATTCAAGTGTATGGTGAGTGTGTCTTTCTATCTATCTATCTATATCACGACAAAGACAAACATCTTCCGCTATGACGTTGGATAATCTGTGTGCCAACCAATAGTTGTTCCCTCCTCAGCTTGCCTGTGTGTGTGTGTGTGTGTGTGTGTGTGTGTGTGTTGGGAATGTTTGGAGGAGGTGGTTTCAAATGCACTCTCAATTATAAGCAGAAAATTAGGCTGTTCGCTATTAATCAGGACTGCTAATTGCCACAGACCACCATTAGCCATATGGTGCTGTGCCAGCTTGCAACTGTGGGACAGAAGTGCTTATTCCTTTCCTTTGAACAAACAGAAGGGGGGGGGGGGTATGTTGGGGGGGTCGGGAATGACCAAAACAGTTGTGAGAACATGCTAAAGGACGTTTTTTTTTTTTTTTTTTTTTGCTGGACTAGGCCAGAATGGTTCTTTTTAAAGATTAAGGTTGTCATAACACAGGGCCAGCAACATGAATCAAAGCATCCTGTGAAGTAAAACATATGCCGGAGGAGGCCCAATCGTGTTTCTGCGTATTTACGGCAACTGCTGTTTCCTGTTAATTACACGAGGCAATTTAGCTTTAATTTCTTCCAAAGCTGAATTGGGAAGGAAACCTGGAGTTTAAAGATGCAATTTCCTGATGGGGGATCTTAGGGTTGAACTGATGGTAGGGGATATAGATAATACCACTTTGTCAAAATAAGCACATAGATGTGGTAATTAACAGAATTCCTACTTCTAATAAAGTGTTTAAGTGTGTGTCTGTGTGTGTGTGTGTGAGAGAGAGAGGAGAGAAAAGAAGAAGGGGAACAATAGTATTTGTTGAGTTATTTCATACTGACATATGCCGTAATGTCTACTGTATAATGTATTTTCAGTGCAGCTTCTAATAAGCTAATATAATTGAGCCCATACAAAAGGCCCTTAAAAATTCGGCCTTTTTGAGAGAGACTGAATTAGGAAAAACAGACAATACTGCAGGTTTCATGTGACAGTTTCATCCCCAGCCCCTTTGAGAGTCCCACTGCCATCTGTGCAGAGGAAATTTGAGCCTCGGGGTCTCTTTCTCTCTCTCTGTCTTTCTCTCTCGTTCTACCCCCCCCCCTTCTCCAAGCTGCTCCTTACCCCTTTACACTCTTACATTATCACCTTTAACCCCTCAGTCGCACCCTCATCACCTTCAAAGCTCCATCTGACATTTGACCAAAGAATTGTGATAAACACAAACTATATAAACATTCCCAGCATCCTCTGCATGTACAGTATACGTCCATAAATAATGAACATGGTCATACTGTGCTTAAACTAACTAACTAACTAATTTCTTTCTTTTTTTTTTTTCTTTTCTGTTGCTTTTCCGTCCACTGATATGAAGTGCCGCCTCACTTAAGATGTTTCTTTTCTCTTCTCCTCCACGTCAGTCGGTGTTGTGACAAAAAAAGCTGCGGCAACCGAAACGAGACGCCTTCTGACCCTGTGATCATTGACAGGTAGGAGAGCTTCCTTCTTGTTTTCTCACTGTGACAGGCGCTCATGTGAGCGTATGTGCATTCCACGTGAAACCCGAGTGTTAACGACAGCTCTTCGATTGTAACTCTTCGATTAGTCTTTACATAGACATGGACCAATACAGATCTAGCTTTGTCTTTATTCGTTGACTTTAATGCGGTGAATTTCTTTGTTGGGCGATGTTGTTTTGCTGTGCTAAACCAAAAATGTTGCGACCAAGTTGCTGTATATTGGACTTTACCTCCTGGTTCACTAACACTATGAGCTTTCTGATTTCAAGCCACAATTATTTTTTTTACCTTTGATCCCATTTTGTCCCATCTGATTGGCTTTCTCAAAGGACCAATGTTAACTATTTCTTTCATGCTTTTGAGGAAATGGATTCAAGAACATGCGTGTTTTTTTTTTTTTTTTTTTAAATGTCAGACATTGACTTTAAAACCCACCTCAGACATATTATTTGAGGAGCAGCAGCTCTACTCCTAGACTCCTGGATCGGATCGGCGATCTCATAACTGTATCACAGAGAGTAAGACCAGAAACCCTGCAGAGGGACCTCATTTCTACCACCTCTACCCCCCAACCATAGCCAGTGTGTAAGTTTGACTTACACACTAGAGATATTCGTCTGAAAACCGAGCTCTGTTTCACCAGTGCAGCCTCGTTATAGCGAGTACACCGCAGTCGCCACTGACGTGATCTTTCTATCAATCTCACACGTTCTTTTCCCATTATTCATGAATAAGTTCCCAAAGTACTTAAGCTCAGGGGTGGCATCAGTAAGGAGAGTAAATTGAGGGATTAAGTGTTATTTTATATGTTTTTCAGTAAAGGGAAAGACGTGTTAGTGTTTAATGTTCAGTTATGTCGGACATTTGAAGGGGTTTCCGTAAGAGTTTTGAATTTTGTGGTTATCGTTGTGCTGAAGAGCGGCGCTTGTGCTTAGGCTGTGAGCACTCAGTGATCGATACTAATGTCAGTACTGACCCCAGTCTTTTCTTCTCCATTATATACTGTACATTGTGTACAATGATGAACGAAACTGCTTGTTTAAGCATAAGAAAATGAATTACACCTCATTAAATGAATTGAAAACATTTAAGCTGGACCAACATAGGAAAATTTAGCTTGACAAACGTCATGAAGTTAATTAGACATACTAGAGCAAATTCTTTTGACCTTAACCGACTAAACTGATTTATTTTGAACGAACCAAATTAAATTGTGTGTAAAAACGTTCTTCAGGTAAATGAAGTAAGAGCCATGAATGAATTTTTTCAGTGTAGGCTGTTTGTCACTGTAGTAACTGTCTGTTTCGCTAAACCTTTCTTAGTTTATTCGAAGAATGCCAACCCTTTAATCGATTCAGAATAAAGAATACTTGCATATGTCATGTTAAATTTTGAAACGTTAGTGATACTTATTCAACACGTGATTATTCAACACCAGCGAGTGCCAAAGCGTTGTTAACCCTTTATCGCTGATTGGAGCGGCGTATGTTTTTATCGGTTTTTCGAGTCAGAACTGTCTATTGCCCGGAGTTCTGGGTCACCAGAAAAGTACCGGGTCGAATCCCAGTTCGCTCTTGTTGCTCCGGCGGCCCTGCTTAAACTCCCCCACCAAGTTTCAAAGATTCCTATCTCTCTAATAGAGAACCATGGCCTCTGTTATAGTCAAAGGCGGTGATCTTCATCCCGGCCGCTTCAACGTCTTCTTACTGCTAAGATTACACACAGCCTTGCTCAGCACTGGTATCCGTCAGTGCGTCTGCCATGACATGCACCGACAGGCTTCGGCCCACGGCTTCATGTAGCTGCTTCTAAAATTGAGGACTTGAACCTGGTCTCGATGTCTCCGACCTCACTCGGTGCAAGGGGGAGTTCCTTTCTGGAGGTCATCAATTAAGAGCTCTGCCCCTCTTTACCCAGTTGTCCAAAAGGTATGGCTTCGAGTCTGATGATACAATCATAACATTGATGACTGACTTGTGGCTCAAGGAGCTTGGGTAGCGATACACTAGAGATGAGCAACTTTATGTTTGAGCAAAATTTTTGTTATTGACAATCCCTGGCTTGCACAAACGTCTAATAATATTTTACTTCTCGGGTTCAGACCCAGGACGCCATTTCTCCCAAGATGATTTCACCTTCATCTTACAGGTTGTGATCCCACACCTTCACCATTTCATGACTGGCCAAAACCGGGTTATGTGGGTGGCCTGGGCAGCAAACGCTTGCTTTCGGACACCACCCCAAGGCGTCAGTCCAGGGTGGGTCTCGGTAACCCTAATCTAGGCAGGATCTTTTTCGTACCTTTCATTGGAATTGCTCTTTGTCTGACCTCTCCACTCAGATCTTTTCACCAAGTGTGGACCTAATGAGAGCATTAAGCTGCTTATGACATGAGTCCTGAGGTTCACCAAAGAACACAAGCCTGTTTACCACAACAAGGTCTTGATCCACAAAGGGGTGTACTTCAAATTGGTAATTGGTCTGTACTTAGATCATGCTCCCACATCTAGAAACTGGGAAAGGCTGTACTCATATTCCTTTCGCGCTTCTTAATAAAATCCACATGGATAATAGCCTCTGAAACAATAGCGACCAAAGGGCCTCAGGCTTCATCAGTCTCCCTCAATCTCTCTCTCTCTCTCTCTCTCTCTCTCTCTCTCTCTCTCTCTCTCTCTCAATTCTGCTTTCTTTCCCCAATGTACATGAATGCAACTTTACTCTCTTTTGCTCTGCATCTATCTCTCCAAAGCCCCTCCATCCTTTATCTCCATCATTCTTATTATACAATCGTAGCGCTAACGGTTGCGTATATAATTATCTCGTTATAGCAGTACCGCTGAGTAATTAGCTACAACCTCTAACATGGTCTCTTTATTGGCATTTGTGTTGTGTTTGTTAGCATTTGTACACAAATGTACCCTGGGTTCTGTTGAGGTGGGTATTCCAGAGTGATCTTAAGCAATGTGGAAGCTATTATCCAGGCTCTGGGGGGCATTTACTCTTATGGGTCACAGCTCTCCGTGCTATTCTAGAGAGCCATTTTCACTCAGTGTTGCAGAAAGATCTGTTAGGAAGATCCGTACCTGATGAACGATGGGAAAATGTCCTCAGGGATTCGTTTGGAAGGGCACCTTCGACGTTCAATTTGAAAACGAAATGGCAATTAAACGTCGTTCCAGACGCTAACAGCACCCGCGAACTGATTTAAGCCCAGTTTTCTCACTTTACAAAAAAAATAAAAAAAATAAAAATGGAATATTCAGGTGACATCGCATCTTTTCCCATTATATTATATTATATTTTCTTTCCATGATTTAGTCCTATTTAATTCTGCGTGTTTTTGTCTCGGTTGTCTCGGTATGCGCTCAGTGTTAATGAGGTCTCATATATGCGAATTTGCACAAAACAACTACATTTGAATGAAATCTTAAGACACTGCTCCAGCGATAATTAGTAACAAGCAGCGTCTAAGAATCCCTACTAAAGCTGTCGAAGGGATGTAGCGCTTGAGGCAGGTAGAAAAGTACGTTTCGAATCAGCACGATACAGTCAATACGTACATGCTTGCTTATATTTTAGACAAACTTTGTTGCTGTTGGGCATTTCTTTATCCGACACAGAAGTTAGAAACTAGCAGGTTCAGAAGAAGGTTCCGAAGGTTGCGTGTGTGTGTCGGCGTGTCTATATTTCTGTTCGTGTGCGGCTTGAGACTCCATCCGTCGAGTGAGTGGCTGCTATGAAAGTCACCCTGGACCATGTGAACAGAGCATAAACGTAAAAGAACGCACGGATATTTGCGTCGACGTCTTGGACCGTCGGTACAGCTTTGTGTGTTGACAGGTGTATAAAAAAATCTCGGCGTTCGGATTTTTTGCGCACGATCTTGTCGAGGTTTTAAAAGGAAATAGGTCAACGGCGCCTCCGTTTTGTCACTTTGTTCTTAGCGGCTACTTTCAGACGTGTCGGTTTACAGGGTGCTTGTTATTCCTGAGACCTGAGATCTTTTGGTCTGGAATGGGTGTGAGAAAGTGTCTGTGTGTGTGTGCTTGAGTGATGACTGTAAATAGGTTACCCCGAGTCAGTCGGATAGTTTTAAATCGCATTTGTGTTCATCACTGTAAAAAAAAAAAAAAAAAAAAAAAAAAAAAAATATATATATATATGTCACAGGTGCTTTGACAACAGGCACGTTTATAATTTAACTCTAGACGTGACGTGTTTTGGACGTGTTTCTTGAGTGCCATATCCTATAACAAATCAATAACTAACAGAAAGGCCAGTTGTGGTGACACTTACAGCGCAACGGGTGTGAATCCTTAATCTAAATGAACCTCAGCTCTAGGGTAGGTGTCAGAATGATATAAAATCTACCTGAGCAGTTACATGTGTTATGATACACGAAGAACTATCAGATCGTCATTAAATGCGGACATGGAAATGCACATCCTGCTGCCCTCTTATTATATACCAGTGGAAAATGGAGCTGAGGTGAGTTAACAGCCAGCTTTAATGCTTTGCTGGATGTGTCTGACTGACTTTAATGTTTAAGAAGTAATAATGTGTCCTAGCGAATTTCAGATTAGCCACTCTGCGCAAACTTCGCATAAAACGAGCACCGATTGTCCTCCTTGTGCTTTGCCTGCCACAAAGCGAATAAACATAGCCCACGGAGTTTCGACAAACAAACCTCACAATGAACGCGCCACTGAGCCAGAGATTCCGAGAGGGCTTTTGTTTGGGCCGTGTTTCGGAGCTGGAAGCACTATCTATCTTCTGTAGGATTTTCTTCGACTCTTCGGATGTGGGCAGCCCATGCTGGGACCCAAAGGGTGCGACGGGTTCCCGTGGATGCCGTGGGATTCCTGTTGCTCCCTCACATCTCAAATCGCACAACATCTGGACTTGTACAATAACCAACAGAAAGGACATGTTTGCGCCCCTTTCCCTGGCCGGTAGATGTCATATGATAAGGGAGAGTTTGCTTGTGGGTTTGAATCGGTAAGACCAACTCGGGGATTTTTTATTATTATTATATTTTTAAAAAAAGCACTCAACTTAAACATGCGACATTTATTTATGGTGCGTGTTCATCCCTTTGTCCCCAGCCATTGCGAATTAATTTTGCTGGCTTGGCGGTTGAGGCTCTGGGTTACTGATCGGAAGGTCGGGGGTCCAAGCCCCAGCACTGCCAAGCTGCCACGGTTGGGTCCTTGAGCAAGGCTCTTAACTCTCTCTGCTCCAGGGGGCGCTGTATCATGGCTGACCCTGCGCTCTGACCCCAACTTCCTGACATGCTGGGGTATGCGAAGAAAAGAATTTCACATATCTGATCCATAAAGACTCATTATCATTATCATTGGTGTGGGAAATTGAGTGAAGAAACCTGAGTGCCGGGTAAAACATGATAACCGCAGAAGTCGGTCCACATCACCGACCCAGAGTCCGGGTATCGAAGTAGAGCGCTATAAAGCAACCCAGCGAAATCACCCAGAAGTCTCTACCCGGTATTTTCAATTAAGATATAACCCGGCATGTTTAAAGGATGTACTCTGTTTGGCATTTATCCATTTTTTTCTAGACATGAATGATTCAAATCCCATTTGCAAAGAAAACACAACCATCAAAGCACAATATAGTTTATGCACGTTTTTTACGTTTTTTTTTTTTTTTTTATCTCACCTCTGAAATGATCCGAAAGACACGAATCGGTATATTAGCGGTATCCATTGCCTAACACATGGCCACTCCGCGTTGTTTCATATTAAGCTAATCCAGCCATTGTTAACGTGATCCTGGACAGCTTGGCGGGTTTATTGTGAGCCAATTACAGAGAGCAGAGGCACAAAGAGAGAAACAGAAACAGGGAAACATTGAGGGAGAAGCATGGGTAAGTCAGAAGGAAGTGAAGAATGGTGTAAGAAAGATTGACAGAAATGAAGACAGAGAGACGGTGGAATGGAGGGAGGGAGGGAGGTGAAAGACATCTCTGGCACATTGCCACAGTACTGTAGCGCATGCAGAGTAACCTTGGGCTTTCACAGTGCCACTCTTTTGTGAGCGGCTGCGTGTGGCCCACTTAATCCCAACATGCAAAGCAGTTAATAACGTGCCATCGACCTCTACCTCTCCAGTTAATATAAGGTTAACAATATGCAGTTCACCCAGGCCGCAATCCTATCATGCGCCTGGTTGACCACAAAAGAGTGAGACGCATTGCTGTGTGTGGGAGGGAGTCTCTCTCGCTCTCTCTCAATCTCTCTCTGTCTCAATCTCTCACTCTCACTCTTGCTTACCTCGCTGTCACTCAATCTCGCGGTCTGTTTTTTCACCCTACTGCTCAGGTTCAGTTTCATTCTTTTGGTGTGCCTTTGTGCATTTCTTCGCCACTCTATCAATCACTCTGTCTGCCTCTCGGTGTATCTCTCTCTCTCTCTCTCTCTCTCTCTCTCTCTCTGTTGGGGTCACATTTTGCTCCTCCTCCAAGATGGAATTGGCCCTGAGGGCTATCTGGCACACAACTCTGAAGTCTGGTGCGTATGCGTATGCGTGCGTGTGTGTGCGTGTGTGTGTGGGTGGGTGGGTGCTTGTGTTGCTACAGGCAGTGGAACTGCTGGTGTGTGTCCTGTCAGTACAGGGGGAGCAGCCTGTGGGGAGGAAGGAAGCACCCTTTACCCCCTTGCTGGAGATAAGACCAATCATAGGGCTGACACTCTTAGTGTGTGTGTGTGGGTGTGTGTGTGTGTGTGTGTGTGTGTGTGTGTGTGTGTGCTGAAGCCTGTCAATCAAGGACTCGTGAAATGTCAATCACCCTTCATGGACTTACAGCAGCATTAGGTCAGCAGAAGTATCTCACACTATGGGTCGGCTGGGTTCACGTCTCTCTATGAAATTATGTTATGACTACTTTAGATTTCTGTAATTAATTTGTGACACAGCAGTCAAAGATGGCTTGTACACACATGATGTAACCATAATTACTGTCCATCTGTCCACGTCGTCTAATTGACGTCTGAGCGAAACTCGAAGAAGGAAAGAGAGATGCCGAGAGGTCATGTGTTCATTCATCGTTCCATCTTCTCCAAATCCAGTCTCACGCACAGATCTGGAGCGTGTACACTTATTTTATATAGAGACACACAAATCCGAACACACACACACACACACACACACACACACACACACACGCACACACGTTTGTAATGATCTCTTTGTAGTGTATATCCGTTAACTTGTCTATTATTGCTGCTAAATCTTTTGACTGGTTGTAACTTTTAAATCATTGTGTTAACATAATTGCGTCGCCGTGACGATCGGCGTTTCCTGCTGAGTGAAATGTTCGACCCAGGCCTAGAATGGCAGACAGGAAGGACCCCTCCTTAAGTATGTTACTTCCTGATTTGTGCTGTACTCTTTCACAGGTGCATAGGAAGACAAAAACATTGCCGCTTTAAAGAGTTTCCTTGTTTTCAGCTCGCGATACTTCTACTACTAAAAAAGAAATAAATAAAACAATAACACTTATATTCCTTATTTGCAAACTGTAGTGGCCGAGGATCGTCGAAGGAAAAGTCCGTCGTTTCATCGGAGGTGACTGTACTAACGCCAGTTCAGGGTAGCGTTGTTAACTAGAGAAACAAGAACTGAAAATTTACACGGGGTGCAGGATGGAACGTCACCCTTCACTGAATTGATCTGAAATACAAGATAAGCTAGCTTTATTAGGGATAGCAACACATTCTATTCAATGAAATATTCATCGTAGCTCATCGGTGCCTTTTGGTTTTAGAGCATAATTAGATAATTAGCTCAAAAAAACCCCCCAAAAACCTTATTTTTGTTTTGCTATTTTCCCTTTGCTCAGAGAGGCTTTTTGAGTGAGTGCAATATTATAATCCTGCATTGTTTATATGAGGATATTGTACAGGCTAAGAACAATAGCTAGTGACTGTGCAGCGTGACCGAGGTTAGTTTGCTTAGTTCAGCATTAGCACTGATTAGGGCCGTGGCCTCTAACTCGACGGATCGTCTAGCATGTGGACTATGTTTATTCACTTTGCATTTTGGTCTCCATAACTGAATAATTCATAAACGCATAATATATGGGATCCTGGAGATTTCTGTATCCCCGGTTGTATTTTTAGTGTCCCGTTAGTCAGGATCCCCCTGCACTGGAGCCCATTGTTGTGTTTTGAATCTACTTCCTGCGGGGAAAGGTCACCCGTGGCTCTAAAAGACAGAGCATGGCCAGTGAATTATTCATGACATTGACTTTGTGTCAGAGAGAAAGAGGGGGAAGGAGCGAGAGAGGGGTGGGGTGGGGTAAAGTGTGCAATAGGTAGAGAGAGAGCGATACAGGAGGAATGAGGATGTTTTATTCATTTAGCTCATTTAGGATCCCTAGCTGTACCTTTTTTTTTACCATTAAAAAGCCAACGTTTACACTGGATGCTAATTTGGTTTAAAAAAAAAAAAAAAAAGAAGAAATACGCCCCTCGAAGAACTCACCAAGCTTAACGCGCTATAAACAGACATGTCGCTAACCGGTGTAGCATACCATTTTAGCGGATTGCCAAACACTGAATTCACATTTTTATTAGTAAGTAATATTTGTCCAATGTGAAGACAAGGACGCGTTATATTCAGTCAGTTAGCTCAGATTAACGTGGCCTTAAATTATTTACTTTTATTTATTTTTTTGGAATGGGAAGCTCACCGATTTTACATTAGCATTAGCATCCAGCACTGCACAGCAGACAGCCCAGAACACAGTGCCCTTAGGCTGTGTTTAAAGAGGTGGCAGACACACATCCTCTTCAGGGCACAGGCTCTTTAGGGTTTACAAAGCCCAAGATTGAGGAATGGCAAAGGGGGAAAGCACCTTGCCCCAGGCTACGTCATACACAGATGTGCTCCTGAGACTCCATTACAAAACCCTCAGGTTTCATTAGTCAGCTTTTTGAAAGAGGGAGGAGGGAGGGTGTGATGGTTCTCGCTGAAAGAGATAATGGCAGGAGTACTTATGGACTACCTTCTTATCCATCTGTCTAATGTCGCACCCAGGATGTTTGGGTGCTCGGTAGCATGTTCATTGCATTATGGATACACTAGGAAAAGTAAAAACGGTGCAAAATACTACTTCATAAAGCATTTATTTTGGCTGTTGAGACAAATAATCGACGGCAAAATAACGGCACCAGAAAAGGTTCTTTAGCACGATGCCATACATACAGGAACCATTTTTTCTTCCTTAAAGGACAGTTCTTTATCTGTTTGTTGTTGTTGTTGTTGTTGTTGCGACACCAAACAGATAATGGTAGCATTGATAGTGGAACGTTCTTCTTCTCTATGCCACCAAAAAAAAAAAAAAGATGACCAATCAATCAAATCAATCCAATTGCTCTTCAGGAAACCAGCAATTGTTTCTTCTATGACGTGACTCTAAAGAACCATTTATTACCATCGATTCATTTTTAAGGACGTCGTCTAGGGCGAGTAGATGGTAATGACACCATCTTCAGTGTGCACAAGGACCAGTTTATCTAACTGTTTAAAATAGATGTATCAGTATTAATATTTGGGATGTACTCACTGAATCAAGTCCAAGCTCTTGAGACACACAGCACTGCCACGCTGTTTCCCCTTGCCTACAGCTCCCACTTTAGCTACCCAAGACTTTTCCAGTGATGTTTTAGTGAAGAAGGTTCTTGCCAGATGATAGAGATGTGGTTTGGGACGGCTTCCCCCGGTTCCTCACAGAGCTGCACTCACTCTAAGGGCCATTAGCTTCTCGCTGGCACAGCAACCCCTCTGCTACCTGACCTCCGAGTCTGCCTAACCATGAATGGGCCACTGTGTGTGTACCCCCCCTTCCCAAAATCACCACCCTGCCCCTGCCCGAGCCCGTTTTCATTAGCAATGTCGTTAAAAAGAAAACCGACTCTGTTGGCTGGGAAATTCGACCATGTCCTCTCTGTCAATAGACAGAGTCAGCCAGGCCTACGACCCCTCCCCATGTAATGAATGCTTATAATTTGCCCCTGGAAGGCAGAGTGTGTGTGTGTGTGTGTGAGCTTGTGTGTGAGTAATTTCATTAGGACAGTAAGTAGCAAACATACCTTGCTTTTTTGTATTTTTGTAATTTCTCAGCTCTCCGTATACCCACTGTACAGTCACAGTGCTTTTCCCTCAGCAAGCCACGTTCGTGGTGCTGAATTTTGTTGGATCTACTGACATCCGGACAGAGCGTCACAACGCAATTACGTTTTGATATCCGTACGCGATTTTCTGTCTGCCTTTCCTGTAATGCTAGAAACAAACCGAAATGAGAGAACAAAGGCTTTTGGAGATTTAAAAAAAAAAAAAAAAGAAGTTTGAAATTTTCGGTTTTAGAGCTCACACTGAGCTCTGGGATCGGTGCTTCAGCCGTTCTGTAGAGTCTCTGGGCTCTGAATGATCTCTGCACTGTCACCAGAGAGAGAGAGAGAGACGCTGCATAATAGAGGTCCGGAGACTCTCGCCCATGCAAGCAGATGAGAACCAAACAACTCTGCTGGAAATAAATAGATGAGTGGCATTACTTTTATCCTCGTCCTCGGGTCGTTACGCTTTCGGGTTTCGGGTTTACGTATAGATTCCTGCAGTTGCGTATTAGGGACTTAGTAAGGAAGGTCACATGGAGGTGATTTTGCATTTGTGTGTGTGTCTAAGAGAGAGACAGAGCGAGAGAGAGATGCTTTAGAACTAGTGCCTCAAGCAAGAACAGTCTGATGTAGACCTGAAATTCTCTTTGCTTTCCTTCTGCCTCTCTTTGTTTTTCTTTTTTCAAGCCAAGCCGATGCTGTGGAGGAAATCCCCTGGAGAGCCGTGTGGAGCGATGATTGACAGTCTGAATGTTTGGCTGTTTTCAGATTTGCCCGTTACAGTGCTGGACCTTAGCTTCTTGTGAATTCTTTGCAAAAAAAAAAAAGTGTTTAAAACTAAAAAAAAAAATAAATAAATAAAAAAAAATGCCAGGTGCACCACCTCATACGTAAGTCATAGGCATACCGGCTCAGTACGAGCGATAGTAGACTTATACCACTCATAAATGTCGACTGTAAATCCAGAACCTTATAAATAGACGTATTAGTTACGGCGGTATTACTGGGTTCTGTGGATATGGATATGAATATGAATACAGGACGGTCCGCTACTGGAAAACGCCTTGACGCCTTAACTTTTCGGTCTGTTATCTAGCAAGAATGATTCACTGCAAAGTTATTTACGTTATTATAGCGAGGAGACATTTTCTTCTTCGTCCGAACAACCCGGGCTGTCGTTATTCAGCTTGAAATGTTTGCGTACTCGTATGAACGTTGTGCAAAATTCGACAGCGTGTTTAGAATAACACCATATGAACGCCCTTGATAAAAAAAAAGAAAAGAAAAAAAAAAAAAAAAGAAGCATGAATAAAAGCATCAGTAGATTTAATTAGGTTCATATTTCCCCTCACTGTAAACATCCTCCAGCGCTCTGATATCTGCGGTCTCACGGACGGACACGTGCTGTAGCCAGAAACAAGCAGTGAGGCATCTACCCTGTCTGTTTCCAGTTAACGTTTATGTGCTTTTCGATTTGCCGTCGGGTTTCTGCCTTTGTTGTCGCGTTTTCTCAAGTGCTGTTGCGTCTTTGGCTTTCAAGGCCACTGTATACCGAATATGAAGCCTGTTGTCGTGTGTTACGTTGTGCAGCACCTGCGTCAGCACTCTGAGCTGCACTCAGGGGTTCTAAAAGCATCTGTCTCGGTGTGCGAGAAGGTGGGAAACAAAAGGAGGTGAGGTGGCAGTCATGCATCGCTCCATTATTAATAGCGGGGTCCGAATAAAAACGCATAGCTTGTCCGATTTAACGGACGGCCGAGCTCACGCCGCCGGCGCTGTCCGAGAGAGCCGGCGGAGTAACGGAGTTATTTCCCTGAACTACGTACTTAAAAAATAAAGTGTATTACAAGTCTACATCTTTTACATTTACAGCATTTAGCAGACACCCTTACCTTATCCAGGACAAGTGCGTTGTAGTCTCCATCAGAAACATATCCTCGCAAGGAAAAATAGGTCAGGGTCTAAGAATACCATCGAGCTAAGACCCTGGTAGGGAGAAGTTTGTACAGTATAAAACATACAAGACGGGACTTTTAAACATATCAAATTCAACTCGATTCGATTTGCGTGGCGCGTTTAACGACGGACGTCGTCTCAAAGAAGCTTTACAGAAACATATAAACACAGGATGATCTTAAGCGTGTGAGTTTATCCCTATTGAGCGAGACGGTGGAGACGGCGGCGAGGAAAAACTCTCTAAGATGATTTGAGGGAGGAACCTTGAGAGGAACCGGACTCAGAAGGGAACCCGTGCTCATCTGGGGAACAGCGGATAGCGTGAAAGTCAAAGAAAGGTCATCATGGTTCATTATATAAATTAGTGCTCGTTTAATTGCCTGCCTTAAGTGAGGTAGGTTTGCAGTCTCCGTTTGACGATAGCCAGTGACTGTTCAGGCAGCCAGGCGAAGGGAAGTTCGTTCCAGCACCTGGGTCTAATTCCACTACTACCGTTTTTGTTATTTCTTCGATCAGAGACGGTTGTTTTGAGTCCTTACAGCAGGCGCCACCTTGTTTATTGTACATAACTGGGGCTGTGGATTGTGTTATCCAACTCTCAGCAGAGATTAGCAGTCGTGCAATGTGATTCGTGGCTCAGTCGCGTTGAATCCGAATCTCTCCGGAGTAGAGGAAGGCTTTCAAGTGTGCTTGGCTGGGCAGTGGTGAGCTTGTGAGGTATGTCTTTATAATTAGCTGTTGCTTTATAATGGTACCACCTGTCTGTAGATGCCTGTCTGGGCCACTTAGGTACTGGGTTAATTAACACACGAACTTCACGGCAGTCTTCCGTTCAGAGGAGGATTCATACCTCTTTATCTTCTGCACCGAAAGGTTCGGGTTGCAAACTCTCGGTGTGAACTCAAGCAGCTCTAGACTTATCGGGATGCTACTCCGATCCGTCTTCCAACGCATCTCGGATTTTTACACGGTAGCTTGCCAAAAGGGGATCGTGAACAACGGTCTGCTTCGTACCTCCTGATTATGTTTTGGATGGGGTTTCTTTCCTTTGCCCTGTTAGTTACAAGAACCTTTCTCGGCCACCTATAAAAGCACACACTCCTGTCCGTTTGAACAAAGAAAACAACTCCAGTTCGAAAACTTCCCACAGGCTCTCCATGAGTCAATGGACAAACCCCGCCCCCCCAGCACACACACGTTCATTATCAGCTCTGCGTTGTCGATATTCTAAATAGAGAACAAATTAGTGGAGAGCCAGGGAGACGTCTCCACTTCCACAGTGGACCTTCTTTCTTTCTTTCTTTCTTTTTGTTCTTCTCTCGCTTCCTTTTTAAGTCCTTTTGTTTTTCCTGTGTTGTTTGGACACTGTTTTTTTTTTTTTTTTTTTTTTTTTTGTGTGTGTGTGTGTTTGTTTTTTAAAGCCATTGCCACCCAAGCCACAGCAAACCAAAATGAATAGTGACATTGTGGCCCAACTCGCTCGACTATGCTATTTGGAGTATATTTTGGGATCTTGGGAGCCTTGCCAGGATGCAGAGAGTGGCACAAGGTGCCCTTCTTTTTCAATGCCAACATCTTTGTGTCTTGCAACACAAACTCCGTGTTCTTAGGCGCTTTTCTGCCCTGACCAGAGGAAGAAGGAGAAATCTTTCGAATGGCATATGTGCGTGCAGGGAGATCGATTTATTTATTTATTTATTTATTTTCGTATTCTGTCGTCTTGTTTCGGCTCGTGACGCTAGGTCACTCTCTGGAACATCGTACCAAACACATCGCGTATATACTCTACACTGTAAAATATGATTCGAATTACTGCTCCACTTTAATTACCGTTTAATATCGGCCGTTTCGACCCGAACAGAACAAAAGGAGTTCAGACCAACTTTATCATCGCCTGCCTTTGTCCTTCGGTGGGGGGATGAAGGTGGTTGATTTCATACGTCTGGCGGTCTCGCGGTGCCGATGTTCCCCTTTGTGTAGATCAGTGGACTTTTCCTGTCCAACATGTCTGCTTTGAGATCGGGACCAGAGGGGGGTTTGAGAGGCGATTTCCTTCTGAAGCGCACTAGGAAGACGGGGCCAGAGTCCCTGCCGAGCCCGCCATTGTTATTTCAGCTCACCAGCTGCACGAATCGATGGCCTTATTCAGTGTCCTGGTCAACCTTCAGCACACGTCCCAAAAAACAACAAATACATCCTGGCCCGGGCTGCGCCAGACACTTCTGAACGCAGGCGTAAATCTTCCGCCTGAATAACACGGGGGGACAAAAGTAGCAGGGTACGATTTAGAAAACGAAGAAAATGGAAAGCGATGCGCTTTGAGCGCTCTGTCAACAAAACAGACACGGCTTTAACCGTCCCAAACCAGATGTTATGACATCTCAGCTGTAAATAGAAACAGGAAACTGGATCTTTCATAATAGCCTGTTAATTATCTTTATTTGGCACCAAACACGAGGGAGCATGAACGCAAATGAGCATGCCATTGTCTAGGAACGCTTTCCCTGAGTCTTTCTCATGCTGATACCTGACTGACTGTGCCAACAGGAATTTTCTATTGTTTGGATATTTGATTTTGTCACAGTTTACATTTTGGCTGCTAGGAGCGTAATTAGTCTTACTGGAAGAACACTCGAGGCCGATCCAAAACAAGCACATTTCATGTTATCACCCTTAAATTCCGGCTGCCTCTTTTCTCGGATCTCTCCGGCGCAGAATGATCGATTCGAGGTTATAATCGTATAATGTTTATTCACACAAGGTCTATATGATATCGGCAGTGTTCTACCCCTAATTAAACATGTTAATAACAGTCGAATTTGTCACCGGGTAATCAGTGGGTGTGATGATGGCGGCATTGAGTGCTGGCATCGACGCTTTGTTATTTGTCACTTTGCTGCAGCGAGTGTGACAACACACGGCGTCAGTTTTCACTTCCTTCTTCCTTCTTTTCTCTCACATTCTCTCACATCATCGCTTTATCCGAACGACAGAGCAGTAAACCAGCTCAATCTCAAAGGTGTTTGTGCAAATCAGTGTACCATTAAGGTTTGAGTGTGTGTGGGTGTGGCGTTATATATTCGTGGTATATTTTTGGCTGTCAGTAAAGACTTTAACATGGACTACGTTTGCGTGGACAGCGGTAATCTAATTATTGACCTTATTCTGAATAAGGCAATATTCTGATTAAGGTGTTTACATGAGTCGCTTTTAGAATATTCCTTCCATGTTCCTGTTTTGCGTGTTATAGGACATAGATGGATTAACGGTACACGTCGTTACGCCCCCGCGCCACGCCGTCCGACGTTCCCTCGTGAATTTCACGTATCGACGTGCAGTCGGTCTTCGTTATGGTACCGTATACAGTTTTGGGGTGTTTCACGTTTAATTTTACGAACGCTTCAAGTGCGGTTAATTATCTGTCGTGCCGTACGTGCTAATAGACGACTGCTTGCAGCCGTGGGCTGCGTCCCAAACCGCGTACTTACCTACTGTATAGCAGCTGATACACATGCATTTCGCCTACTATATAGCAGGTAAGTACGCGGTTCGGGACGCAGCCGTCGCTGTTTACATGCTAGTTTCTTAATCAGAGTATCGTCTTAATCGGGTTCACGTCGGATTATCGTTGTCCATGTAAACGTACTGATGGTTAAGAGCGTTGGATAAACGGGTCGGGTTAAAATAATGATGCGATTAGGCGTGCTGCCGTGATATCCGATCAAAACGGCTCAGTTCGTTCTCTTAAAAATGGACGTATACCTGTGAATCGGTGCGATGATGTAGACTGACATATTAGTCTACATCTACAAAACTAGGTTGGAAGAAATAGAACAAATCGCATGGGTTTCTGCATCGTTTTTATTGTTGTTATTGCTGGTCTTTTATGCTCTGTAGCTCGACACTGTTTAGGATGAAAAGGCGTTTTGATGCCCTTCTTTGGGCGCCTTTCCTCTCGCCAGTCTAACCTCGGTATAAGGGTTTGAGATCAAACCCCAGCGTCTTACTCTGAGGGAATTCATTCTCCAGGAGAGACATGCAGCTTGGCAACATCTCGTGCTTCCGATTGATTGAGACGACATGCCACAGGCTCTTGTTTTTCTCCATGTTTGAAAAAAGAAAAAAAAATGTCCACTCTTCATCTTAACCCTCCTTCTGCTTATGGCAAAAAGCGAGAGCGAAACACAGCTATTTTCTAATTCAGTCAAATAAAGCACTCACCGTGTCAGCTGTCTGCCAGGGAGCTTAGCTGAGG
The DNA here is from genome assembly GCF_001660625.3 of Ictalurus punctatus. Lineage (NCBI taxonomy): Eukaryota > Metazoa > Chordata > Actinopteri > Siluriformes > Ictaluridae > Ictalurus > Ictalurus punctatus. The sequence continues at coordinate 21,892,712 of NC_030433.2, forward strand.
GGTCAGGGGTTGCAGTGCTACTTTCATGCGAGTGCTAATCGATTATCTGTCAAGTCGCACTCAAGTGGTAAGACCGATGGAAGGCCACCTGGGTCCCATTTCAATAATTGTTCGATGCCTGGGGTGTGCTACCTTCTCCTCCTCCAGCGTCGGGCTTAGCGAAAGAGACATGAAGAATGTGCTGAAAGTGAGCAAATACGCATACACGAGACCGGAAAAAACCCCCCAAAAAACCTCATCGTAGGCAAACGGGGGGAAAGTTCCGATGCTGATATTGAGTAGAAGATAATTTGGTCTGATTTGTCTGGTGACCCCGCTGAGGTTGAGCATAGCGCTCGTGTACCTTCATGCACTCTCAGAACATTACGAGGAATGATCTGCGATTCAGAATGAACTCGATTCATTGAGTTGCACGCTGCACCTCTGGATATTTAAAACACTTTACTGAAACTGTCACACCACGGTCAAATTGACATCAGATGAACATGTCTAGAAGTCTCATAACATAAGAATGAATCTGCGGCGTTTACATTTTTTATTTTTTTTTCGGTCTTGCTTTGCTTGCCCCATTAAACTTCCTCTAATGTTGATGGATTAAATACGAGTGGCGGATAAGGATCCAGATCAAAACAGTTAAACAGTTCAAAGGCCTCCGCAAGCACACATGTGCATCTCAGCCTGTCGGAGGAAATGGCTACATTTCCCTTGCTGACAAATGTCAGAGACCTATGAGATAATATAAGGAAGTAGAGCTATCCATCTTTCCTGAGGGCCTGGAGCGAATAGTGTGTTTATTCCACCCTCTGTGGATACTCCTTTTTTTATTGGTTCTCATCATTTATGCGACTGTTAACACGACCTGACCGATCTGATTAGTAAATAACTACGGCGACGCTCAAGATTTCCCGAATGCACAGAACAGAGATAGACACCGAAGAGGCTCAAACCGCGCAGGATTATTAACTGTAGCACGCGTTCTGTTTTTGTTGACAGTAATAAGATGTAAATAAATCGAACCTGGGGTCTTTCTTTGTCCTTAATGGGAAAATGATATTTGGAGGCGATCGCTTCACTACAAAACGTACGCGGACGGCTACTCGTAATCTTTAATAGCTGTGTTTTAAGTGAGATCGATAGTCCGGCTGTATTCCCCGTATGGATTTTGCATCTCTGCTGAAATCTAGGGCGCTAGAGGATCCTTCCAGAAAGAATGAAATAACATCAAAATCCATTTCAACCGTGTGTTTTTTTTTTTTTTTTGTGTGAGAAGTGGGGTGAGGGGTGAAGAGTGTTTGTGTTTATGACCAGCGCAGACTGATCTCTTTCTCACACATGGTGCAACGGGCCAGGATAAACGGCCTCTCATGGCGGTACTGCGGGCGGAGGACGGGGTGATTAGGGGCTAATAGATTGCTCAGTCAGGCACCGTAGCTTACGCTTCCATTAGCACCACGTTACTGACACAAGCCTCACATTGCTGATGTCACATGGTCAATTGGAGATGAGGCAAGCTCCATCCATCAAGCGTTTAGCACGTATCGTTTGCTCAGAGCCTTTATTTCTGTTTAACGCAGGAATGAGAGCGCGGCCGTGGTATTACCGTCAGTACGAATGCCTTCCGTCTACAGTGATCAGTAAAAAAAAAAAAACACACACACAACAACACACAAAAACAATAAAAACCAGTGTTAACTGAGGGGAAAATTGTTATTACCACTTTTCTGAAATGTCTGTGGTAGTTTATACGTTGTCTTTATGAATACACCCAATGTTTTATGGCCTGAATACTTCACAGCTCTTTAAGGGTTTTCTGAGGCCACAGCCATGCACGTTTTCATAGCATGCCAAGACTGGGTTTTTTTTTCCCTTCTTCTTCTTCTTCTTCTTCTTCTTCTTCTTCTTCTTCAGTCTGCAAATGAGAGGACATAAATTATAAGCCCGATTTTTAGTCATGTTTGCTGCGCTATAATTTAAGTGCCGTCCAACAGTAAGATGCTAATTGGCTAAATTACCGTGCAACAACATGGAATTTATGCTTAGCTAATGAGCTGTGGGTTAAGCCTACCCTCCCTCCACCACAATAGAGAAAAAACGTATGAGGAAAGTAATGCAAACTCATCCAGTAGTAGAAAACAGCCAGATATCAGAATATCGCCATATCAACACACACACACACACACACACACAAAAGCCCACGGTTACAAATCCCAGATCTCCACTTCAACCTTATTTCCCCTCCCCCCACCCCACTTTATTTTGTCCTCTCTATATGCAACGTGTGGCCTGGTTTGCTTCCCTTCTCATGCTTGATTTAAAAAAATCCCCCAAGAACATTTCAGTGAAAACAGCCAGAAGAGCACGACAGGCATTTGCGGTTGTGAGGCAGGAGACGTCCATCCCTCACGTTCCCCTGTGAAGGCGGATTGCTCGTCGAAAGTAGAGAAAGCCAAGCCGACTCCAGTCACAACATGGCAGCTTGTTTTCACACTTTCACCTGATTTGTTTAGACACTTTTTTTTTCTCTCTCTCTCTCCGCGAGGCGCCTTGCCGCTTAATGTCGGTTTCAAATGATGTAGGCTGTGTAAACAGACACGTTTGTTTTACTCTCCATGCTCATTAGGTGGCTGACCTCTAATTTAGCAGCCTGAGAATCCGAGGCGAGAGAGACTTCACAGCGCCTGGAACGGCGAGATGCCACGGTCTGATCTGAACGGAGGGTGTTTTAGCATGCGGCGGGTCTTTGTTCTATACAAAGTCCAATAATAAACAGGACTATTAATAAAAGTTATTGTGAAGGAGAGACATGAAGAATAGGCCTCGCAGACCAAAAACAAAGAGTGTGAAGCCTTGGTTCAGGTGACAATAGATGAATGGTAGAAATAATGTGGAAACATCAGGCAGGAGGGCAGGGTGTGGAGCCAGCAGACCCACACTGATGTCATCAGAGGAAATGCCCCATGACCACCAGGGCCGTAGCAACGCCACGTAAACAGAAACGGGGCAGCCATGTTGTCAACGCCGGAGGGGCAAAGGCACATGCTTTGCACGCACATTGTTTTCGGATGCAAACGGCTGGAAAACCGCTGGCTCATTACCGCTCGTGCTGTCCGTCTTACCTGAATCCGTTCTCACACACGGACTCGTCATTTCATTCCCTTTCCATCTCCTCTCATGCGTGTGCTCGGTAATAGTAGTAACTCCAGTAGAACGCTCGTGTACGCGCACATGCTCGTGTGTTGAGATATCACGGTCAGACGTGCTCAGAGGCCCTGAGTGATGAATTCCCCTGCTCTCTGGATTACTTCCTGTTCTGGAGAGCCCCAGCTCCAAGTCCAGGACCAACTCCCACAGGAAGTGGATACGGATCGGTTAATGGAAAGGAATGTGTGTCCCTAGGGGGTGTAAGGGTTCTAAACACTCCCCTGATGTCTCTCTCTCTCTTTTTTTTTTTCTTTTCTGCTCAGGGGGTAAGGGTTGTGTTTTTGCAGTGTAGTTTGTGTTAGAAAGAGCCACAAATAGACAGACAGAAATAAACCCAAGCCATGAAGAAGTATACGAACATAAGAAATGACTCTACACAAGAAACAGTGAGAAAATCTGGGTGTAGGACAGACAGGCTTGGGAAGGTAGGAGTACCGTAGCGTTACATCTCCAAGTTATTTACCATAAGTCATAATTATAATTATTGTTGTTGTTCGACTATAAAAACAACAACAACAACAACAACAACATATTCATAGTGTATTAAAGGGCATTGTAATAGAAATACAATGGCTTAAATAAAGACAGTTCATGGTTAGTAGACTTCCTCCTTTTTTAGGAACCATAAAGACTCTACTGTACTCATCCCAAGACAGCCCGGTCTCACAGAAATAACGTTCGCATGCAATTCATTTGCAGCCCCCTTCTATACTACACAACGAACATCATATCAGTGTTCTTGATATGTTGCGTACATATTTTGCATATCAACATTCGCTCTAATGCTCTGTATGAGGCATTCTGCAGCAATGTAATTTAACCAAGCCCACCTCTACAGTTACATTATTTCGATAAGATCGATATGTAATAAGTATGTTTACCTGACCGTGTTCGGTGCTGTACGAATATAACTGAATATAACCGAAAGAGATAGATCTATAGTGCTCGCAGAAATCGTGATAATGAGTAATATAACGAGGTCGTCGCTCCTCGATCCATCGTACCGGATCCTTATGGGAATGTATTGAGGCTCAAATGGACCCCTGGCCCACTAGGCATGAAGCCAGATCCTGCCTGGCAGCAGAAGTATAAGTAACGGAAGACGAGGAGTGTTTAAGTGTTTTGATTGACAGGAATAAGCTATATACTCAGATCATGAGCGTCGAAAGCTCGCGTTATTATTTAGTATCAGGAACACTGTAAGGATTCATTTAAGGTCGTAGGTGCTGTTTAAAAACAAGCATTACATGAGAATATAAATCCGAATCAGACGTGAGAAGGAACGGAGCCGAGAAGACAGAACAGAAGCGTGTCAGATGGACAGAGGAAAACTCTCGCTACCTGGAATGCGTGAATGTTGTTGTGGTTTTTTTTTCTCTCTTTTTTTTCCTTTCCCCCTTTCTCCAAGCCAACATTCCACACGCCACAATTCTGTTCAGTTACAACAGGGTGTGTGGATTTCTTTCGTTTCTTTTTATAATTTGTCCAGGAAAAGCTGACAATCGCTTGGCGGTAATAAGCGGCGTTATCAATCTCGACGATGACAATAGGAGGAAAACCTGTGCTGTGTGCGAGGCAGGAGGTACATTACCGCAACACCAACATGCGCTGGAGTCGCGATACACTGACCTCGCTCCTCCACGAAACCAATCTCGTCGAGCGCGTCCCGCTCGAGTGTGTGCCTGGGTTCGTGTTTATACCTCGACGCGGCTTGTATACAGAGACGTTCTGTGTTGTTCGGTCGTATTCGTTATACGATCACAAACCTAATTCTTAACAAATGCAACACAAGACTCGCAGGCATCTGATGATGTGCAGAGCTTTCAACCTCTTTCAATCTTCTGGAAACAGATGCACACTACTGAAGGCATTCAGTGCTCACTTTACCCCACATCGCTAACGCTAGCAAAGCACAGCTCCCAGAAGCCCCCGAATGCAGATAAACACCTAAAGAAGTGTTTATGTACAAAGTGATTTGTGTGGGAACCCCTTCAGGTCCCACTGCTCGGGTTTATTTATGTCTCTGCCATATGGACATGTTGCTGCAGATTGTATCGTGTTGAGAGCCACAGAAAGCACGAGACCATCAAACAAGCCAAGAGCAAATCCTGTTTCCTTTTATGACATTCTCGATGCTAAGGGGAAATGACGTATTTTCTTTAACAAACGGGCCTTAAAATGTGCATTTGTTGATGAGTTACACAAAGTCGTCAGCAATGATGTGAAAGATGGAACTATTTGTAGAACATTGTGTGTGTGTGTGGTTTTTTTTTATGTAAAGAAAACAACATACTAGAAAAGTGCGCTTCAAATCACCAACACACCAAAACGCCTTTGTGTGCGTGTGCGTGTGTGTGTGTGCGCGTGCATCGCTCTATTTTTGTTGCTTTGGCTTCATCAGCTAGGTTGTTTGTGTGAGAAGTATTGCCATCAGCGGTAAACACATTATGCTACATTAGTTCCTAAGAATGACTAAATCTAAAATCATGCGGGTAATAATAATAATAATAATAATAATAATAATAAATAAAAAAAATCAGGAATTTAACAAACGATTTAATATTCTAGAAATCTAGAAATGTTCTCTTCATACGCTGTGTAGTTACGAGATTTATTATTTTTTTTAATACTCGTGTAATTTTACCGCACGCTGCTTTAACGATCTCACTTGACTCACTCGGAGGGTGTAAGAGCCGCCTCTGGAATGCATCGTGTCCAAGAAACGCAGCATAAAACGTCCTGAACCAGAACGGCCTGTGTGCTACCTGCCCAAAAACACCTCTTTCTCGTTCCCCCCATGCTGTGCCTGCGATTACCTGCTCCATTATATCCACATGTGTGCTTTTCACATGGCCGAATACCAGAGCGGCAGTGTGATGCTGTCTAAACGCCGTCGTCATGTCTTACAGCGTCAGGAGAAGTGTATACGGTACACTACTGCGTTCTACATGAGGTATTGGAGTTTTAGGGTTTGCTGATTTCTTTGACGTGTACAGTAAAAGTTAATCCGGTGCATGTATGATTGTATTAACTATGTTCCATTGGTGACAACCAAAATGCTTAAAAAGCATTCTATGTAGCATATGTATTAGATAGGGTCTTATATATATATATATATATGTAATAGCACATGAAGTAAACAATGCTGTTGAATCATGTGACGTTCTTGGAAGTACAAGTTCTGCTTTTTGGATGATTGTTTCCTTTAAGTGACTCATAACCAGTGTACCCCGAACTGATGAACTGAGCCAAATCACCTGATACATCAAAAGACACCCAAGGGATTAGGGTTAGAAAAGCAAATAAAGGGTTAGGGTTAGAAAACCATATAAAGGGTTATGATGTGTATGTGATTGTGCCCTGCGATGGATTGGCACCCTGTCCAGGGTGTACACCGCCTTGTGCCCGATGCTCCCCGGGCTAGGCTCCAGGTTCCCCCGTGACCCTGAAAAGGATAAGCGGTATACAAGATGGATGGGATGGGATGGATAAGGGGTTATGGTTAGGGTTAGAAAATCCAATAAGGGGTTATGGTTAGGGTTAGAAAAGCAAATAAAGGATTAGGATTAGGATTAGGGTTAGAAAACCCAATAAAGAGTTAGGGTTATGGTTAGGGCTTCTGTACCTCACCAAAGCGTCCAGAAAACCCAATAAAACGGCGCAAAAACGGCGTGTTCTTTTGTACAACGCACACATCCGCACACAAACACACGTGAATTGTGTGAAGTATTATAAATGACACGTTTCCCTGGCTTTAATTACAGAAAAGTACGGTTTTAGTCTTTTAACGGTTAAAACCCTTCCTCGATGAATTCACATCGGTTTTTATCGACGCGTGCAGCCGAAGACAGAAAGACGCGAGAGAAGAGAGAGTGATGTGATAAGTCAAACGTTTTCTTCCTGCTGCATTTCTGCAGAAGTGAGAAAATTAGACTGGCGTCAGACTGCTACTTTCATTAGAACAGGGGGTGACGAGCGGGGGAGGGGGAAAAACCCCGAGTGTGTGTGTGTGTGAGAGAGAGAGAGAGAGATCTGTTTCAACCCTATTTAAACATTTTATACTTTCAGAGCAAAGAAAAAACAACAAAAGAAAGCTTAGCTTTCTTTATATATATATATTTTTGCTGGTCTCCTCTCAGAAACACATGGCTTTGCTTTCTTGTGGTGCTTCTTCAGTGCACTTGCATTTGGGTTCAATACAAAACAACAATAGGTTTATTTATCGTTCTGTTTTGTGGCAGACTGGCTTAAATAACACTCAGGCCTTTCTCTGTTTCCCTCCATCTCTCTGTCTCTCTTTCCTCCCTCCCTCGTTCCCCTCGCTTACCCTCTCACTAATGTCACCCAGTTAAATTGCTGCTCAGAAATGTTTGTTTTCTTGGCTCCACAAAAATAGTTTGCAGATGACAAACATGCCAAACTTCTGCCAAGCGTGCTCTTCATTCTGCATGCTTACTTTTGTTTGCTTGGGCTTTGCTGGGTAACAAAGGCCTCCTCAGCCTGGTCTTTGCCCATTTTTTGTTTTTGATTAACTGCAACATAAGCCTGTGTGAGGATGCATGAATATGTCTGAAATGACTTTACAGCCTATAATTGTCTCTTGTTGTTGTTTTTTCTTTTCCTTTTACATCTTCACGTTAGCCAAATTATGTTGCTTGTGCTTTCGTGTTGTGTATTATTCAAGAGCCAGTACAGAATTGGGATTTGCTATGGAGTGTGAGGGAAGAGGACGAGCTAATGGGTGTAGAACGGGGTATAGGGAATCTGGACGAGGACGAGGACGAGGATGAGGCTGAGAACTCCTTTTAGACATTATCCTCGATCACTGGCACAGCCTACACAGCCTATTTATCTCAGCTTTCGGCATTGTCTCTGTGTCTGTATCGAGTTACTTTCCCATAAACGTCTAACATCAAGTCACCTCCGCTAATTCGCCTGCTTTTTTGGATGGAGTGACGCTCTCGAGACCCAGAATTTCTCCAGTCCGGCCTTTCGGCTTGTTTACGGTTCCTTTATCGTCGGTATTCATTGCTATCACGTCGCCTACGCTGACATCACCTTCCTTTTTGAAATCGACCAACACAGAAAACGAAATGAATAAATAAATAAATAAATAAATAAATAAATAATAATAATCGCCAACAAATAAATTCAACGTTCAGTTCTTTATGACGGACAGAAAAAGAATCACCCCGAATCGCATTCTTCTAGGGCGTGTGATGACCAAGCTGTTGCTTTTGTCAAACTTTCCGAGCTTCCTGATGCACAGGGGAATTACACCCCATGGCCAAGCAAACAAAGACAGCAAATGTCACCATTCTGAAGCCAGCAGCAGCCACCATTCCTCTCTCCAAGCAGAACACATGCGTGGATATTCGCTCTTGAGATACATGGCCTTACCGCCATGCAAAGAAACGCCGTAGAGCAAAGATGCCTTCAAAATAATCAAATGAAACGTTTCGACTTTTTAATCGTAAATGAAAAAAAAAAAAAAAAAAAAGTAGTCTACGGTACAGTTTTTATAAGGAAATGAGCTGTAGGTGTTACCGAGTGCCCGACTGACTCGATAATGTCGAGGCCATGAAAATAATAAAAAATGTAAAAATCTACAACGAAGTTTGTAGTAAATTAAACACGTTACGGTGTACACGGTGTATAAAATTCAAATATTCCACGAGAATGATAAACATGCTGTACGTGCTGTAATACGTCGCAGTTTGCCTTATGCATTTACATAATAAGTATTCATTTTCATAACGTATAAGCCCGAGCGAAATAGCGCCCGAGACCCGTAAAATCTACGTGTGTGATAACTATGTCATAACGATGTAAGACTACACGGTAAAATCACTAGCACTGCTACATGGCTCACATGGGTTCCAACATGGGCGATTTTGCTGTGTTCTGTAGCTTTATACGACGATGAAATACTTTTTCTCATGATCGCTACGTTCAGCTTTAGAAAGGAAACACTGAGGACAGGTCTGAGCAGTCGGAGCTTTGCTTACAGATTCATTCAATCCACAGATCTCCGTGGATTGTTATAATTGCTATGAATTCTTAATGAGACCTCATAGTTCCCAGCTTTATCCACAAAGGACATGAGAGTTTCCAAGCAACCAAACAGTAGTACTGCAGAGTCAGGTGATGAACAGCTTGGCGGATGAGGATTAGTGCCTGATCACTTGAGGTAGATATGTGCCAGGTATCTCCGGAGGACAGCAGAGAAACCTTTGTGGACAGCGTTATTCGAATGGTCATCCGAATTCAAGCAGTAAAGGTCTATTAACATTTCTTAAAGACGGAAAAACAGACAAACAAACACTTTTTGAACAGATAAATTGGCTTATCTATTTACTGGTCATGTGTGTGTGTGTGTGTGTGTGTGTGTGTGTGTGTGTGTGTGTGTGTGTGTGTGTGTATATATTTATACACACACACACACACACACACACACACACACACATATATAGGACTAGATGCATTTTACATTTTACTTAGCTATAAAGCAGTCGAAATTGGTTGACGCAGATTTTCATCCTTTAATAATTTAAACGACACCACTGCCTGATCCCCCCCTTCACCCAATACCCCCCCTCCCCCCTCCCAATTTCCCCATCTTGCACTGTTCACGTTAGTGCAAGAATGAGGTCAAAGGAATGCGCACAAATCTCAGCAGGGAGAAAGAAGGTGATGGTAAAAAGGGTTTACACAGTGTTGCAGCAAGATCTGAAATTGCTTGACACCTCCTCCTACATGTTAACATATGGGAGACAATAATTGAGTCCTGTGGGCCACGGTGGTGCGACGTGCCATCTCTCTTCCTGGCGTCGGTAACAGGATATGCCTGCCTTGTCAGACGAGAGAAGGTTTTAGAGATGCTGCGGGATCCTAACGAAGAGCCCCCTGTGAAAGACGACAACGAGAGGTGAGGAGCGGCGTCACAGTGAGACCAAATACACTGCTGGATTAAGCACGAAACCGTACGCTGTGTCGCTGTACCCGTTATATGATGGTTTTTCTTCTCCCCCTCCATAATCCTAAACGTTACACGACTCACGTCTGAAAAAGCTCACCGCACATCGCACCTCTGCAAGATGACCGACATCATCTTTCAAACATCTGGATATTTCTGCTAAGGTCGAATGTCGTCGTCGTCGTCGTCGTTTTTAAAATAAAATATTCCATTAGAAATGTATTTAGTCAATGTTAAAATAGTAAACAAAACTTTGGAGACAAAGACCCTAAACTCAACAGTTTCTTTTCAAGCGCAGTTCAGATTCTGTCCTCACTGGACGTGTTTCACAAATAAGTCTGACACTCTTTAAGGCAAATAGAGAGGGGAAATACTAGGGAAGTAAAAAATACTCACACACACACACACGCACACACACACACATACGGGCCACATCCAGGCTCTTGAGTGTTGAGAGCAAATAATCGACTTCCAAAAAATCACAGTAATCTCCTGCGAGGGGAAATAAAGAGATTACGAGTAACAATATTTCAACTGTACTATAACCTCTGGCAGTGCGATTTGAATTATTAACGAATGGATGAATTAGAAAGTGGAAACTGAGAACCCTTTGAAAATATTAATTGAATTACAAGAGCCGGAAGCCACGAAGCGTTCTCCGACGAGACGGGCGGCTCCGAAAGCGGCTCTCGGCCGAAGTCCTCTGCGCCGAAAACCTGACGCGGAAACGCTCCGGAGGCGGCTTACGAGGAAAGTAGAAAGTGAAGGAAAGATGTAAGGAATACAGTAATTCCCGCGGAAGTGAGAGCGACTGCGAGAGTGTGGACGGGGCGAGACCGAGACGGGGTCTGGAGACGCACTCGCTCGGCACTTATGCGCCTCGTTCTTATTATTCTTCGCCGATGTGATCTCTATTCTCGTTTTGGTATTGTTTCAGGGGCATGTACGGGCAGGTGTTGGTGAGGAGGGGGGTGGTGGCGTGCATTGGGGAGCTTTAGCCTAATCTAATAAAGTGTTCTCTGCCACTTGTGTTCCACAGAGCACTTACACCAAAGCAAAGCAGAGAAAATCAATAGAGATTTATGATTTACAAAGGCAGAAGCATCGACACTTCTTTATGAGCTCCATTCTGGATCCTTAATATTGCATGAAGGGTCGGGGGTGGGGTTGGGCCAAACAGGCAAGGAATATATTTGTGTGTGTGTGTGTGAGAGACAGAGACAGAGAGAGAAAGAGAGGTATACACTGGCGAAAAAAGAGCTGCCTTGAGCTCTTAACCTAAGCTTCCTTTCTACAAGATATTTGATCACTGGGTCTTCGGTGGTTCTGCCCCAGCGTGGATGCTGCTTAGCAATCTTTTACATACCAAAGATTAAGAAAGTGATAACATCACCTTAAAGATATTAGATGCTTAAAACCTGTGGTATTCGGTTCAAGCTAATCATGAGCACATTCACCCCCAAACTGTATCCAGGTTTATTAAAGGGACTGGGTGAGCAATGTTGAGGTTTTAGCGGTCATTAACACACACACACACACACACACACACACACAGTTTGTTTGCAAGTCTGTGTCTTTTTATGCCCTGTTTTGTGTGTGTGTGTGTGTGTGTGTGTGTGTGTGTGTGCCATGAGGACCCATCTGGTCTGTAGCTCCCTGAATGTGACATGGAAGATGTCCTTAATTAGGCTGAGGCAAGCCGCACTGGTGACTTTATTCAACAACTGTTTTATTCCGAATAACTGTATCCTGTGACGCGCCGACGCGATCTGTTCGCTCGTTTATTTATCTCTTTCCGACAGAATGCCGATATTCGACTCTAGACCGACCAGCTCTCTTTACTATCACGTCTCTTTACTGTGACGCCTTCAGAGCCTGCGCTACACCCGTGGGTCGGATCGGGATACGGCGTGTGAACCCGACGTCTCGGGCCGATCCACGCTGCAATATTCAGTATCAATCAATCGATAACGTGTATAAGTATCGAATAATCGTCCGTATCCGGTCCGTAACACACACGGACGGACGAAGGACTCGTGCATTTAAACCCTTAGGGACGAATGCTACTGTGATTAGCCAGATCGGAATCTGATCACTGTGTCATGTAGAAATATGCAAATGAGCTCATTACACTTCACCACCAACTTCTGCTGCTTCCGGTCGTTTTTATACCGAAAAAAAAAAAAAACCTCCGCCAGGCACGGACCGTTTGTATTTACACTCGTATCCCGGATTTTTAAAGTGCATTTACGCCACGTGTCCACGGTTCGGGCGTACACGTGAGCTCTGTTACCGTGATACAGTGCGACTGAGATTTTCCACGTGATTGATGTGCTTGCTAAACACCATATATGGATCTCTCATTCACAGACGTGTCTCTGACAGGAGTGTATTGACTGTGTTGAGGAGGGCACTGGCCCTTTGAGCTGCCCGAGACTGACACAGAGGCCAACGTCAGTCCCGGACTGTCCGTAGCTGAAAGAAAATCAATCCAGTCACGCACACATCACACACACACACACACACACACCTCTTCTCTGCTGACATGAACACACGCTTAAATCAGTGGTCACACTAGCCATGAATAATTTTCGGCTGATGAAATATTCAATTGCTTTCAATGTTAGAGGACATGGGGTGTGTTAACTGTGTTTCTGCTCGCAGTAAGTGACACGTAGGTGAATTTTCAACCTCCTGAATTGGTGATTTTTCTGAAATCTGACTCACACGTCATTTTGTATTTCACGAGTAGAAGTTTGTTCGATGTTTGTCGAACTCAGGGAAGGAAGAGAGTGAGAGGCAACAACCTCAAAACTCCACTGTTATTCAAGCCTCGTCTATTATCTGCGTTATCACAGAAGTACACACACAAGGGCATTTTCCAGACTTTATACACATCCCTCATACACACACACACACATTTCTCAGGGGGGAGAAGCTCCTGCAGCTGCTCCCCATGACTACTTGGGCATGTTGCACAATGCCCGCTTCAAAAACAACAGCTAAATGTTGATCCCTGAAGTCTAGCAGAAGGTGTGTGTGTTCATGAAGGCACATAAACAAGCATCAGTTGGAGTTTGTCCTCATTTTAGCCTGTTATTCTGTGTGTGTGTGTGTGTGTGTGTGTGTGTGATGGAGCATCATTCCTTAATGCCAATAGCCCTCAGGTGATTTGTCTCCATGGCAACTTCCAGCCTCAATGGAGAAAAGGGAGAAAAAAAAAGCCAATTAGAAGGCAAGCTGTTGATTGGTTTGAGGCAGTGATTAACACAGGTGATGTTAATTAGGTCCCATGGAGCCAGATATGCTGTTTTGGGACAGGATGTGTGTGTGTGTGTGTGTGTGTGTGTGAGAGAGAGAGAGAGAGAGAGAGAGAGAGAGAGAGAGAGAGAGAGAGAGAGAGAGACAGACAGACAGACAGACAGATCACGAGTTATTATTGTCTGATACTTTATCGCTGGTGAAAATTGGGAAAGATTTTAATATGCATGCTCGGTCCCTTGTGAGAAAGGAACAAAAACAATTGAATCTGCCTGATTATGGAATCGAGGGCAACCTGAGCTTTGAGGTGTTCATCTTTTGTGAGTGTGTGCTGTGCGTGTGAGGTGGAGAGAGAGAGAGAGAGAGAGAGAGAGACAGACAGACAGACAGACAGACAGACAGACAGACACTGAGGGCAATGGACTAATGGTTATCAAGTGTGTTTGCTGAAAGCATGGGGCTTCTTGAGTGGGTGTTAGTGTTTATCTTCATGCTAACAAATGTGCCCCTATTTTTCAAATGTCTTTTGTTCATTTTACACTTTAAAACACACACACACACACACACACACACACACACACACACACACTGCACCATGATTACATCACTTTCAGCATTGATTTTGCACTGCTTCTATACATCCACTGCATCAGCTGAGAACATGAAACATGACAATGAGACATCAACTGGGATTAATATGGGCAGATCTGAGTATCGGAGATGTACAGTGAGCTGCAGGTAAAGACAGAACAGAGTATCAATCTTTCAGAGAGAGAGAGAGAGAGAGTTTTTTTTTTCAGAATAAGAGCTTTTTTCTTGTTAGCGTGAGCGTACAGTGATCTAAACTACACCATGCTCATACACAGTCTAACCCGATGATAAGACTGAGAGCGAAACTCCACGCCTCAGAGCATTTTCAGCATTTTGCATGCACCCATTTTAGTAATACATTTGGACACGGTACGTAGTTCAACCTTCTGCTCGTAAATTAGCGTGGCCGGATTACAGTGAGAGAAACTCGATCTGCAGCACTCCCTAGACCCTGGACATCTGTAGAAGATGTGCTGTAAAAGAGGACATGCTTGTCCCGTACCTGTGGCTGTGCTGTCTAACAGAGACCGTGCAGTGCCGTCCCACTCGCTGTTAAAAATAGCTGGATTGTTTTATACTGCAAGACCACGATAATGTGATCACAGATCGATTGATAATACTCTGCGGTAGTTGAGTTTGATCCACTGAGATTCCTTGCCATCAGTCTTTTACAGGATTTTCCACTGTGGACAAAGTTTTGGTGTGTTTAAAAAAAAATAAAATAAAAAAAAAAATAAAAAATTTTTTTTTGGTTTGTTTGTTTTAATCCCGATGACTACGGCTTACAGCTCACGGAAATCTAAAATCCAGCATCTCAAAATATTAGAATCAAGAATTTATAATAGAGAAATATCGACCTGAGAAGACTCTAATCAGATAATTAACTCAAAACACCTGCGAAGGTTTCCTGAGGCTTTAATCTCTCGGTCCGGTTCAGTACACGACCACAATCACGGATTGGAAGATGGAAGTCGATGTTGCGTTTCATTTGGAAATCAAGGTTCCAGAGTCTGGAGGACGAGTGGAGAGGAACAGAATCCGAGCTGCTTGAAGTCCAGAGTGAAGTTTCCACAGTCGGTGATGATTTGGGTTGCCATGTCATCTGCTGGTGTCGGTCCAGTGTGTTTTCTCGAGTCGAGAGTCGATGCAGCGTCTACCAGGAGATTTTAGAGAGCTTCATGCTTCTAGTTGCTGACGAGCTTTACGGAGATGCTGATTTCCTTTTCCAGCAGGACTCGGCACCTGCCCACAGCGCCAAAACTTCTAGTAACCGGTTTTCTGACCGTGGTGTTACCGCGTTCGATCGCCCAGCCGACTCGCCTGACCCGAACCCCATAGAGAATCTATGAGACACCAGACCCGACGATACAGACGAGCCGAAGGCCGCTATCAAAGCGACCTGGACTTCCAGAACACCTCAACAGCGCCACACACCGATCGCCTCCACGCCACGCCGCACCGACGCAGTCATTCCTGCGAAAGGATTTAAAGCCCCGACCGAGTATCAGCTCATAAATGAACATACTTTTCACAAGGTCGACATTCCTGTAGTATCTGAATATTTTGAGATGCTGGATTTTTGATTTCGGTGAGCCGTAATCATCGAGATTAAAACCAAAAAAAAATAAATAAAAAAGTTGAAATATTCCACTTTATGTGTAATGAATCCAGAATGTATGAAAGTTCCACTTTTTGAATTAAATTACAGAAAACTTTTTATTTATTTATTTATTTTTTGACATGCACCTGTATGTAGTGTAATATACTCTGCAGCAACCCTCAAGTCACTAAAGAAAGAATATCGGTAGTGTTTTGTCTTTGGCCCAAACTCCCATCTATGTAGTTTCACTGCATTTTCCAAGCGCATATCCGCGGTTCTCATCATCATCATCATCATCATCCTCACCAGGAGCGTGCTTGTGTTACTTTTGAGAGGATAATTAAGCCGACGCTGTTTTATAAACGTGTGACAGTTGTCACAGTCGCATCCTCCCTCTCGTAAGAGCTACCGCGACAGCACACTGGCACGCTTACTTGGCACAGATTTTAATGGTGGCAGCGTCAATGGTGGCAGCGATCATTTGCGCAACAAAGAGGGTTTTTTTCCTTCTTCTTCTCATCGCGTGTTGATGTATCATTCGGCAGAGGTGGCTCAGGCTTTGGTCGCCGCCTCGCCGCTAATTAAAAGGAATGATGCTCTCTTGAAGGAGGTGGTTACGACAGCAACGTCTGATAGCCTCCTCTGTTGCGTTCCTTTAATTTCTCTTGCTGGAAGTTAACTTGCTGGGAACAAGAAGAGGCTTGCTGAAGACTAACCTGGAATACTGCTCGAGTGATTTCTCAGATTGTGAGAATGAAATAGTGAGGATGTTAAACAAATGACTTTATCACGAATATATATATATATATATAAATGCTATCATGCTGACATGCTGATTTCTTTCCTTTTCTTTTTCTTTATTCATTATCAACGCAATGCAATTGTGTGTTTATTCGTTTCTTTAATTGTTGTTCTTATTTCAGTCCGTTTCTGCGAAAGTCATCTTTCTCATGAAGAATATGGCTTTCTATAGGCCTTATCGTATGCAGTAGCACCTCCTGCAGTTCCTTTCTGTCAGACCCTCATGAACCATTTAATAGCACAAGTGATAAAAACTTTGCTGCCGGATCAGAAAAAAAAACAAAAAAACATAGAACTCGGCATATCTGTCTCCTCGCACACTTCATCTTCCTCTAAGAGTTTTATTTATTTATGATCCCACTCAAGGGAACAAAAAGAGAGGCGATAGCAGGACAGCAAGTAGGAGTGTTGTGTTCTGTGTTACTGAGAATGTGCCACCTATTCGTATACATGTGTGTGTATGTGTGTGTGCGCGTGCGCATGTTAGAGCTGCCTGAGCTTCTTAGAAGGGAACTATGGGTGTGTAGTTTAGTCAAATGTACCCGGAGTTACATACTCAAAGGTTACACACACACTCCGATTCCTGTCAGGGAACCTGAAAGATGTGCTGCTTTAATACACACTCTGTCTGGAGGAGGGAGGAACGGCGGCCTTGGTGCTGCCTGTCACATAACCGCCTTCAGTAAGAATGAAGGCATAAAAGAGAGGGAGGACGGAAACACCCGTGTCAACACGGCGGAGGGTTGAGTGAAAGTGCGTTTACGTTCTCTGTTGCTAAAAAAAGAATGAAGGTGCAGAGCTGTCACCGGGATCATCATGTCTTGTAGTATAGCTCCGTCTCCTAGGGTCTGCTATTAACGCCCGTTTTAATGCACAGCCTTTACCTGAAATTGAACTTTATAGTAGGATCTATCTATCTATCTATCTATCTATCTATCTATCTCATCGATCTCATCTATCTATCTATCTATCTATCTCATCGATCTCATCTATCTATCTATGTCATCTATCTCATCGATCTCATCTATCTATCTATCTATCTATCTATCTCATCGATCTCATCTATCTATCTATCTATCTATCTATCGATCTCATCTATCTATCTATGTCATCTATCTATCTCATCGATCTCATCTATCTATCTATCTATCTATCTATCTATCTATCTATCTATCTATCTCATCGATCTCATCTATCTATCTATCTCATCGATCTCATCTATCTATCTATCTATCTATCTATCTATCTCATCGATCTCATCTATCTATCTATGTCATCTATCTATCTCATCGATCTCATCTATCTATCTATCTATCTATCTATCTATCTATCTATCTATCTATCTATCTCATCGATCTCATCTATCTATCTATCTATCTCATTGATCTCATCTATCTATCTATCTATCTATCTATCGATCTCATCTATCTATCTGTCATCTATCTATCTCATCGATCTCATCTATCTATCTATCTATCTATCTATCTATCTATCTATCTATCTATCTCATCGATCTCATCTATCTATCTATCTCATCGATCTCATCTATCTATCTATCTATCTCATTGATCTCATCTATCTATCTATCTATCTCATCAATCTCATCTATCTATCTATCCATCTATCTCATCGATCTCATCGATCTCATCTATCTATCTATCTATGTATCTCATCAATCTCATCTATCTCATCTATCTATCTATCTCATATATAAATCTATCTATCTATCTATCTATCTATCTATCTATCCATCTATCTATCTATCTATCCATCTATCTATCTATCTATCTCATCTATTTATCTATCTATGTATCTCATCAATCTCATCTATCTCATCTATCTATCTATCTCATATGTAAATCTATCTATCTATCTATCTATCTATCTATCTATCTATCTATCTATCTATCTATCTATCTATCTATCTATCTCATCTATCTATCTCATCTACCTCATCATCATGCCCTGTGACTGGGAACAGTGTCGTCCTGGAAGAGAACACTCCCATCAGGAAAGAAGTGTTGCATTTTGTATTGATTTTGCAGTGACTCCTCCCTCTACGTGACCCCAAACCATGCAGCGAAACGCCCCCAATGCATAATAGATACAGATATAGAAACTAAAAAGCTAGTTATCCTTTAGAGATTGCAAAAAAAAACCAAAAAAAAAAAAAACCAAGAGAGGATTTAATAGTATATATATACATAAAACCATATCAAATTTAGGTCAAAACCATATTACTGTAAAATCTCTACAGTCTCTGAGGCAACAGGTAGCGTATCAGTCACCAGTACAGTACTAATGTACTTTCAGCGCATTAGATTTCAGAATCTTTGAACACATTAGACCCTCGGCTTCTGTGTCCGATCTTGTTGTGAAGAGTTCTGACTTGGTTCGTTTCTCCTGAACGGGTCGCGTTTTTAAACGGAACGATCCGAGTGACGTTGTTTACGTTCTGACTTGCGAATGATTCAGAAATGTAGAATTATTGATGGAGATGCTCTTCAAATATTACGCACAGCGTTTTGGTTGGTGCACCGCTTAGCCCTGGAGTATCTGCTAGTTCTGGGGTCCAGCCAAAGTGCCTGTTGCTCTGGCCACTTTCACCAGTACTGTCTTCCCAGAAAACAGATCTCAATTAGCAGTTTGGAGTCTCGTATTCTCTCTCTCTCTCTCTCTCTCTCTCTCTCTCTCTCTCTCTCTCTCTCTCTCTCTCTCTCCTCCCAGCTCCGTCTCTCAGTTTAAGTTCCTCGGTCCGTGGCAAGTGCGTCCATGCCGGATCATATTTTTTTTCCCCTCTCGCAAACAATGTGGGCTTGCCTGGCAAGCTGTTGCATGCAGCAGTAATAATTAGACTTGCCCTAATGAGTTGACAGAGCCCAAACACACCGACATACTCACACGAACACACACGGCACAGCTTGACAGTGCCCAGCGGTAATGAAGAAGCAATGAGGCTGTAAACGAGGGAAGTAAATGGAAGTGGGAGTTTTTATGAAAAGGTCTGGTGTGGATCTATGGAATCAGAGCTAATATTAGACTAAAATGTAGACTAGTGATGATCACGTCACAGGAACTGTGTGGCTTTTCTTTATTTTCTGGGTGCAGGGATTGAAATAAGCCTAGGACTGAGTTAGTGAGGGGTCCGAACGTTCACGAATGGCGAAAACGGTCAGATATTTCCATCCTCGGACATTACTCGGTCCTCACCAAGGTATAAAAAAAACCCAACAAACACACACACACACACTCCCAATATGTATCATGTACGTTTAAAAAAAAAAAAAAAAATTCTGATCACACATCCTAAATGAGGGTTGATAAAAAGGCATCAGGCCTGCATTCTCATGTTTGCAGTTTCAATAATTAAAGTGCATAAATTTAGTGGCTGCTCTCATTCTGATTAATTATTCATTAACGGCATCTTAATTTCATCCACACTCTGAATATTTAACAAAATGCAAAAACAAAAGCCGGGCCCCCAAGAAAAGAAAAGAAAGGGATATGAATATTCGAAGACGTTAATGAGTTAAAGCTTGAAAAGGAGCTCAGACAAAGATGCATTTCAGGAAGGGTGGGGTGGGGGTGTTGTAGGATTGGGTGGGGGAGGGGGGGGGGTTGGTTGGTTGACTGCAATCCTGGCCCACATCACTGTTTGAAAAATAAATCATCTCTGCCGCGGTGTTCCCGCATTTCCATAACAATGGTAAAGCAGAGAATTGCGAAAGAGCGGAGGGGGCATATCGAATAATATAGAAGTAATACATATTCACAGTGGTTAGAGAAGTGGTGTTCAAAGTGACTTTAGAGTAGGGAGTGAGTGAGAGAGACAGGGAGACGTTCAAGCGAAACAGGTTCACGTATCCCACCGTAGACCTTCATCATGAAAAGTCACGATCATCCTGAACATTAAGGCGTGAACTGTGGGCTTGGGGATGAACAGTGCACACAACAAAAAAACACAACAGTTTCGGGTAATTGCATTATCCTGTGATCGTTAAAAGTTGTTTGTAGTGGATTCAGACCTTTGAACCCTGCTCTTCCTGCAATAGGTGTTTTTTTTTATGCACTTTTTTTTTCCACCGTGCCAAACGTACATGGTCTGATCTGGTTAGACATACCTGTCCGTGTTCAGGAAGTGGTGCAATTTTCAAGGACACTGATTCAAATGACAACAAGTGCAGCTTCAGCTAGGTCCAGAGAAAGAACTAACATGACTAAACGGCTCGCTCTCTCTCTCTCTCTCTCTCTCTCTCTCTCTCTCTCTCTCTCTCTCTCTCTATATATATATATATATATGGCTACCTTTTATCAGCTAGCATTTAGCTTTCAACAGCTAGCTTTTTAATGCTTAATGATGAAGTCATTAGTTCGTGGCTATAAATAAAGACGCTTTCATTTGAAGTGGTTAGGTTTTGCTTCATGCATATCATGTTACCCATTTTGACTCACGCGAGTGACTCTCAACAGATAAGACGTCTGTCCTGACAGCAGAAGGACCGGTCTCGATCCTACAGTTTGATAGTGGATTGATAGTGTGCAAGAATGTAAACAGTACACTTTAGACTCATACACGGTTCTTTTCACTAATATCGGCACCCTTATGTTGTGCGGCATGGTTTCGTTTTTTTTTTTTTTTTACTTTGATTCCTTCTTTTCTTGGCTGTGGAGTAAAGTAGAGGATGGAAATGGAAATGGGGGGTGGGGGGTGGGGAGAGGAAAGGAGGAAAGGAGCCATCCAGGATGACACCCCAGTATAAACACATTTACCGCTGTGCTGCTGAGCCAAAGGAGCCCCCTTTTAACAAGCTCATTAGTGTCACTTAATTAAAACGGCAGCTCTTGACTTTGATGCCGATGGAAGCTGGGGTTTTTTTTTTTTGGGGGGGAGGGGGTGTGTGGATCTGGTCATCATGAAACTGGAATGTGCATACATATACACACAGAGAGAGAGAGAGAGAGAGAGAGAGAGGCAAAGACCAATAAAGGAATCAAAGAGAAAGGTCTAAGAGGTGAAGAGAAAAAAAAAATGTGTTATGGAAGAAACAATTGTGAAAGCAGGTGATGGATTACAGTGTTCAGTAAGGGGTGCAAATTACACCTGTTTTTGTTATTTGTTTATTTATTTATTCTTTGGGCGAGTCACATAAAACATTATTAAATGCACAGCGACTTTGCATACACCAAATTAATCAGCCATGGCAAGTAATTGGCCCTGGGGTGTTATTGATCACATTTTTATTAAAGCAGTGCTTTCTTAAGAGCAAAAGACCTCAGGCTTTACTGGTGGAGTGTGCGTTTAGTGAGCAGATAGTGTGTAGGAGTGGGGGATGGAGGACTGGAGGAAAGAGAAGGGACAGAGCAGACGGTATTGAAACGCATTCCACGCTAATTAAAGCCGCAACTCCTGAAATGCCATAATAACCGTTAATTAGGGGCTCTGCTTTTTTCGACTTAATTTACTAATTAGCCGTTACATTGGTGTGGGTGTCTCTGGGTAATTATTGGCAAGGCTGAGCGACAGCTACTTGTGACTGAAGAGGATATGACACTAATTACGAGGTCCAGCAACACTACCGACCTGCCAGAAAGCCCTTATTTTCTTCTCGAAGCGTCTGGCAAAGAAGGGACATTTGACTTGAGTTTTTCTGTAGTTGCACTCTTCTTCTTCACAGTTATTCTAGTCAGTGCTTGTGTGTCAGTGGGCACACTCACACACTTTTCCGCTGTTAGTAGGCGACAGCGAGCTTTCCAGGGGGTCTGGACTAGCCCGTGTGTCATGCATCTGTGTTAACAGCTGTGATTGCTTTCTGTTTCTGTGAAGCATATGACTCTAGTAATTGTGATATGACGTATATGTCTGGCAGCGGTAGAGCAGAGAGGAGATGGAGGTGACCCAAAGAGTCATTTCAAACAGTTCTGCGAGGACTTTCCCCCTTTTTCCAAAAGTTAATTAATGCCTGCTTTTTGAAAGATTGAAATGATTTTTTTTCTTCTCCTCATTGATCTCGCACGTAATGTATAGAAAGACCCCCCCTCCCTCACGCCGCCCCCCCCCACCCCAAAGCTAAATATTTAGCTAATGATTCCAATTTGAGTTCAAGTAAAATGTGTTTACAGTTCTTTTCCTATAATGATGATGATTTAAAAAAAAAAAAAAAAAAAAAAAAAAAAAGCCCTCAGGCTTCGCATTTATAATGATTTCATGTTATGTCAGCCTGTTTAATGTGTCAGAACTATAGGCTTCTGCTGTCGGTGTGTTCCTTTGCGCATTTAGAGATCATTATGCACTTTTTTTTTTTCCAGGCACCGCAGTTGAAAACATATGCCCCAGAATTAACTCTATAATTAATTAATAATTCTCTCCCTTTTTTTCTTTCATGCCCTAGGAAAACATTTGTATCCTGTGCGTGTGTGTGTGTATATATATATATATATATATATATATATATATATATATATGTATGTATATGTGTATATATATGTGTATATGTGTGTATATATATATGTGTATATATATGTGTATGTATGTATGTATGTATGTATGTATATATGTATGTATGTGTGTGTATATGTATGTATATGTATGTATATATGTATGTATGTGTGTGTATATGTATGTATATGTATGTATATATGTATGTGTGTGTATATATACACATATATGTATATATGTGTGTGTATATGTGTGATCTACGGCAGTTTTGTGGTTTAGGGACTTGGACTGTATGTTCTTTTGCGTGATTTTAGGCTAAGGATTATAGATTATCTGTGGTTATGAACAGATATTATATTTATAAAGCGGGGGGGGGGTGACTGCATGATCTTGATTAACTGCAACACAACAAAGTACTGTATGCATGGCTTTCTAATCAGACAATGTTCCTGTCACTTGTCTCTCTGCATAGGCACTTTACTGACTGTAATCAATAATTTAAGGGTCTTTCCTTGACCATCCAGGGCTTCTGTACAACCCTTCTACGCTCTACCGTGCAGCCCACAAGCCTCAGCCATCAGCCCATCATCCCGTTAATCAAATTACTCCTGAAACAAAATTGACAGTTTTCATTAATTATAAAGGATTATTCTAATTGCAATTCAAATTTATTCATTTACAACAGACGGCGTTCAGTAATATTTCAGCGCATTTGCATATTAAATGGAGAGAGTTGGTCATTAGGTATGCTAATGTATGCGTATTTTCTTATTTTGAACGGGGGAGCCATATGCGGTTGCTGTGTGCAAGGCAGGTGAAGAATCTCCAATGCATTTAATTTGTTTGACAAACACGATGGGCACAGCAACACGTCCTCTGGCACTTGCCTGCTTGGCATCCGCGGGTCTCGGCAAGAGAGACGCCCACGTGCCGTCTGTTGGCATGAAAGCGGTACAGGTGACACTGGGACAATAGATGGACGTGCTCAGAAGTAGCACGTGTGTTTGTTCGTGCCAGCGGTAAGCTCTACAGCTGTGAGCAGCCTTCCACATTTCATCCTATTTAGACCCTTTTAACTTCTCTGTCTGTTTTTCCCTGCAACATAATTTGTACATGATGCCAGTATACCATTTCAAAGGAGTGCACCGACGTGCCATTTGGGTGGTTTTTGTTTTTGATACAGCTCCTCCGCTTTCTCCTCGCTACTCGTTCTGCTTTGTTAAGATCCATGTTCACATCGTTAGCTGACACACCTGTGGTCGGTCCCATCATGTCGACTGTCCTGTAGGTGGAACAAAAAAAAAGTGCACTTTCTTCACAGCACCGCTGCTTGTGTGAAGTTAGAAATACGGCGATAAAAAGTCCCAGAGTGTCAGCGTGGGCCTTTTTAAAATTTATCTGAATATTGCGATCGAATTAGAATAAATGTAAAATCCCTTCTACCTGGTACAAGACTTGCTTTATTGTTTGTTTCTCATTCATGTATAGAGTGATTATTTCGACTTTTATTATTATTATTATTATTATTATTATTATTTTAATCTCTTATTAGCCAATTAAAGTCTAATTCAAAAATTTTAACATATGACAACATATTATCTTAGACCTGGGTATTAGACATGCAAGTTACGATTTCCGAGCCCTGAACGTAGGCTCGAAAGGGTTAAATCGGCAGTTTGAAAATCCTTAAAAGATCCCAGTTGAGCTTGCGGATTTTCAAGGTCGTTTGTTGCAAGCAGGAGGCCGAGAGAGCGAAAAATGGGAAAGGGAGAAATTCTTATTAAGGAGTACGCTCAGTCCCATGAGGTCACACCGTGTAACATAAAGTACCGTGAGGATGCTGAATCCGCCCCGAGATCCGTTTTACACACGCACCCACCGTCTACAATAAGAATAACTCAACAATAAGGTGTGATTATTTACGATAGTTAATAAACGTGGAAAATTAAAAAAAATATATTGTTATCCTTTCATCCATCCATCTTGTATACCGCTTACCCTTTCCAGGGTCACGGGGAAACTTGGAGCCTATCCCAGGGAGCATCGGGCACAAGGCGGGGTACACTCTGGACAGGGTGCCTATCCATCTCAGGGCACAATCACATACACACTCACACGCCCATTCATACACTACGGACATTTTAGACACGCCGATCAGACTACCATGCGTGTCTTTGGACTGGGGGAGGAAACCGGAGTACCCGGAGGAAACCCCCGGAGCACGGGGAGAACATGCAAACTCCGCACACACAGGGCCACGGTGGGAACCGAACCCCCGACGCTCGGCCCATTATACTAACACGCACTTTTTCGTTTACTTGCTTTCTCATCAGGCCTATACATTCCACAGCACATCTCCCCCACCCTTTCTTTGTATTTACTTCTGTTTAGCGTAACCGTGACCCTTTTACCCAATCAGTATCTGGACCCCTGTATTGCTTTAATGAAGTCTAACTGCAGGTTATGTCACTGTGTGAGTAATGGCACCGTCTGTACCTGACCGGTCTCTCACACTCGGCCCTGACAGCTTCATTAGTTATTTTCTGTGCCGTAGAGCATAGACAGGCTCTGCGGAAGTGGAGGGAGTTCCAGTCGCTACCTGCCTGACAATTAGCTCCTCCACTGGGCTTGGGGACTCCTGCACAACTCCCGGCTCAGGCCAGCACAGGCCCTGGAAACTGTCACGTCGGCCTCTACTCAAATTAATGAGGTGTGGACTCGGGGAAGACGACGTTACAGCTTTATCTACATCCTTTCATCGGGAGTCGTTTGTCGCCAGTGGCTTCTTTCTTGTCGTCCTAACATTTCCGGTTTTCCCATTGCAACTTTTCCCGTTCGTGCGTTTGATTTTGTGATTCTCCGTGCTTATCCCTCTCACATATACATAAGCTGCGAGGAAGTGGTGCGAAATTGTGTCGTACTCCAAAAAGAACGGGAGGATCCCTAGCTGGAATGACATACAGAGATGGACTCTGAGCGGACGGACGAATCCATTTGTTCTGTGGAATATTTAAAGATGGTGGAATGTCACAGGACATGGGGAATATTAGTGGAAAGCATGCATGGATAAATTTTTCACGATGGTGGAACTAAATAAAAGATTGACCTGAAACAGACGTGCACCGATATCAAGGTGCTGAAGCCAGCCTGAATTATTACTGCTTTTCTTTTTTTTTAATGTAAAAAAAAAAAAAAAAAAAAAAATGCTTAATTAAATCCGTATTCAACCCCTCAATGTAAATGGTCAGCGATTACAGCTTTGAATCGTCTCAGATAAGTCTCGATAAGTTTCGATTTTTGGCATTTTCCTTTATTCCTCAACACAAGATTTCTCCAACTCTCCCAAATTAGATGGCCATGGTTGGATATTTGGTCTGTGCCAAACATAACACTTTGCTTTTTTAGAACAAAAGGCTTTTTCCGAAAGCTCTCAGAGTTTTTCTCATGCCTTCTGTCAAACTCCAGCCATGCCTTTATGTTGGCCTTTCTCAGAAGTGGCTTCCTTTCGGTCACTCTCCCATAGAGGCCAGATCTGTGAAGATGTGACGTGTGATTATATTGTTGAGGCCTGCACAGCTTCTCCTATTTCAGCCAGTCAGCTCGGTAACTCCTTCAGTGTTGTAGCTGGACTCTTGGACACTTTTCTCTGACAGTTGAGCTCAAATTTGGAAAGATCTCGGTTGTGCGTTGGATTGTGCCGTATATCTTTTCCACTTTGTTACAACGGATGTTCACAGAGCTCCTAGGACGGTTAAAAACATTGTGATGTTTTAATAACCTTCTCCGGCTTTCTTCCTCCTAACAGCTTCGTCTCAAAGCTTCTTTGGTCCTCATTATAGCAGGACTAATCCGGTTGATTCCCCCCCCCCCTTCTTTTTAAATAATTTATTTAATTTTTTATTTCCGTAGAGAGTCACTTCAAAATGAGTGGGGGGTAGATCCTCTGGAGCCACTGTATATCTAGAATATACGTTCCAAAAGATCTGAGAGTTCAATGTATGACCGGTTAGCACACACAATGCTTTCTTACAAATAAACAATACCCCCCCCCCCCCCCAGTGTTATACATAGAGATCAATAGAGCATCTATATCTTCAACTGTGCAACTTTCCAATACTTGATCATGGTCAAGACATAGTCTAGACTAGAGTCTGCTGCTGATTGCTCTGTAGGACCCTTTAGGCTAGACATGCAGACTGGGAGTTGGTACCAGTCTCTGTAATATTGATGGTGACTCTGTCCCCCTCCCCAACACCCCCAACACCTCCGACACCCCCCTGCAAAAAACAAAACAAAACAAAAACAGGATTACTCATGGCTATGCTGCTAGCGTGAGACACACGGCCACATCGATCACCTTACATGGCTCACAGGCGCAGTGGAAAGGCGGAGAGGAAGAATATTAGAGAAAGTGAGAATGCGAGAGAGAAGAAGAAGAAGAAGAAGAAGAACATGAAGAGTAAGAAATAGCCAGGTTATATATACACGAGTCGTAATGGGAGAAAAACAGGGCAAACTTGTAGAGAGAATTGTAGAGGTTGTCTAATTTTCCTTCAAGAACTAAATTAAACCCATCTGTTTGCCAGCCCACTGATTATTACCCCAGGCTCTTTCTGGGTCACAACCCTTGACCTTTGAGGTCTTGAACTGGTCTTGATTGGCACTTCTAGCACAAGGCATTCAGTCTGTTGACAATCAAATGACACAACTCTTCTTATTTTTATCCGGCCATCCCGGTATATTTGTCTTGTTTTTTTTTTTGCTGTTTTTTTTTTTTTAAGCTTAGGATTCCTTTAAACCATTATCATTAGTAGAAAAAAAAAAAAAAGCCGCCTAATACTCGCCTTTATGAGCACGAGACTCACACAACACGTAACTTCACACACAAGACAATGTAACTTGTAAAATCAGCGTCTCAAAAATTCATATACCGCCAAAACCGATTTGGCCCCTTTCAGCCTGGTCTGTGTAACCGGACTGGCACAGTGTACCTGTCCTTATCTCGCGATCGGCCTGCTCCCTCGCTCAGGCCGTGTGAGTAACACAGAGCAGGGAGAGCAGGCGGAGTGATGTCAGTGTGTGAGAGCTTGGCTGCTGGCTCTGTGTATTCTCGCAGCAGTCTGGGTGCAGATGTAGCCGCCTTCAGGCTGTGTAACATTACCTCTGCTTGCCTTAGTGCCTGGATTGGATTACCACGATACACACACAAACACACACACACACACACACACACAAAGTGTGGATCACTGGTTCTCCTAAAACCACATTTCCCCCCATCCTGCCCCCATCCTCGTCCCAGCTGGTTGGGCCAAACACCTTTGCTTTTCTGGGTTAGTAGGTCTAAATATGAGTATGTACGTCTATACGTGCGCTCCCTTTGTGCGAGCCCATCAAATTACACACTTCATGAGCTGTAACACTATTGGAACGCATTGCCTTCTGTAGGAGGGGTGGGTAGAGGACGAAACGTATGCTTGGGCCCATTTTTCAGCAAGATAAATATGACACAAGCCATGACTTCCCCTGAAGTAAATAGTGTAAATAATAAAAGACCCCGAGGAGAGTCTTCGCTTGGAGCTATTTATAACATGAAGCAAACAAGGCCAAATTGCACTGAGCGGGTATCGAAGGACCGAAATAAAGCAACTTTCCTAGCATTCCTAGCTAACTGAGTAGATCAGTGTTAAATAGGAACTTTTGTGTATGATTAATTGTTGGAATTGTTCCGTCACTGCAGGATATATATATATATATATATATATATATATATATATATATATATATATATATATATATATGTATATATATATATATATATGTATATATATATATACATATGTATATATGTGTGTGTGTGTGTGTACAGGTTAAAGTGCTGAAGACTTGATTTTACATAATACATGAATTTATTTCCTGTATCAAATGTGGCTTC
Source organism: Ictalurus punctatus (assembly GCF_001660625.3). NCBI lineage: Eukaryota > Metazoa > Chordata > Actinopteri > Siluriformes > Ictaluridae > Ictalurus > Ictalurus punctatus. Next base: position 21,921,510 of record NC_030433.2, read on the forward strand.
AGTAGATTCATATAAATGCAGGGGACAGATCTCACAAAATGTCAAGAAATGAATAATGAATATTTTATCCGCTTTTAATTGATTGGCCAAATATTCTATGTTGGTCTAAGAGGACAGCGATCCAGTTAGGATTTTCACCTGAAATACATTGGCCTTGTCATTTCTGTCAAATGCTTTCGAATAGCGACGCGCGATTTAGTATTCTTTATTATCATTATTTTTTTTGTGTGCTGTATTAACAGCCGTGAGAACTGTACCGTACGTGCTCTGAGCATTATCACCGACCGACTCGATCTCCAATCGAACTGTCCTTGCCCTCACGTTTTGAAAGCATTCTTTACATAACCTCATCAAAAAAAAAAAAAAAAAAAAAAAAAACGTGTTACTTCGCCATGGCGTTAATATCCTGTGTCTATTAGTGCCAACTCCGAACGCGGCACATCCGTCGTAATTAAGCTGCAAATTAAAAGGTGACGGCATCTCTTGAATAACGCGAGTCTTTCCAGGAATCCCAGAAGATAATAAGGAGCTTTTCCTCCTGTCCATTATCCTCTCTAATCTCCAGCCGCTAATTAACTAGCATGTCCGGCGTTCGATGGGGAAATCTTACTGCAGCTCTGCCGGGCTGTTTGTTCAGTGCACGCTATGAAAAGTCAAGAAAGGAATGACGGTCATGTTAAAACCGAAGCAGACGGAGAAACTCTACGGGATGAGAAGAGTACGTTATCTGCTAATGCTAACGCTAACCAAAACGAAGCTTAATGAGGAGCAACGCTTTCTGATTTTATTCCGGAACAGCTGTGCGAATTAGCTTACTTTTTTTTTTTTTTTAGACGTATTATGGTTAATAAGTGCAAATGATATTCATTGCCTTAATCGCTTTCTACAGTGTTTCTACCCATGTTGGCCTAGCAGAACTTCTCCAAATGCCTCTCCATCCCCCCTCCCTACTTTCTGTGTGTTCATGAAAGCACTGCCAAAACAAATAAGGGAGCTCAAGAGTGAGATTGTTACCATACAATGGCACGCCAGGTACTCAGGGTGAGATTATACGTATCTGTGTGGAAACCCGGAGGAGACAAGTGGATGGACGTAAACACCGTTTCTGTCAGAACGAATCCTCAGCTGACTTTTTCGTCGCGGCATGAGTTGTTCGTGGAGCTTTGCAACAACGAAAGAGCGAGCCGTTCCACTCAAGATCTTCAGGTGGCCTCGTGGACCAAAAGGAACTTTTCTGTCCCAACACACTCCATCATACTCTTTTCAGACATCTATGCCAGGCCATCAAGGTGTTTGAAGTAAAAGTACGCTGCTTGAGACATGTTCTCACACTGATGGAGACGTTGGAAAAGGTTTGCTGACAGATGCCATAATGTCGGCAACCATCGGTACGGAGAGAATAGGCTTTTCTGGCGATGCTAAGGAATTAGCATCTTTTTCCTAATCGATATTTCAGTCAGTGTGCCTGGAGAAGACAGACACAGAATCATGGTGATGAAGGCGGCACGTGCAAGTGGGAAAACAAAAGAAGTAAATCAGCCAGCCCATGGCGTATACCATCCTCCGTACACTGCTAACTGTTAAGCAGCCTAACATAAGTGTGTGTGTGTGTTAGAGCGGCTAATGACTGCCCTGCTAGCCCACCATACCAGCCCCCTCATGACCCCATGAGCTAGCCCCTGAAATCAATCTCTCTCTCATGAATTATTGAGTTGTTTGCCTTCAGCCCTCCACAACAGACACCAAAAGAGTCCTTCCCTTTTCCTTCTCTACTTCCCTCTCATTCTGTGTCTGCCTTCCCTTTCATTCAGTTACTTGTCTGGTTTGTGCTGAAGATGTGCCAGTCTGGATGAAGGAAATGCCTAGAGGTCACATTGTACCCCTTGACGCGTGAGAGACCGGACCTTGTTTTGCGATGTCGGACGGATTAGTCCACGGATTAGTCTTGGATGTAGAACACGAGTGGCTCAGGTTCCATCCCATGTGGAGTTGTGCATGTTCTTCCCATGTTTCGACAGGTTTCCTCTGGGTTCTCTGGTTTCCTCCTACCTCGCAAACGCATGCTAATAGGCGTCAGAGTGACGCAACAGAAAAGTGTTCTCCGTCTCATTGGGAGATCACGAGTTCGAATCCTGACACAGCGACAGACGTCCGTGTGTGTGTGTGTGTGTGTGTGTGTGTAACAAAGACCGATCTATAGTGTCTACGTTTCTCTCACAGAACCTCTATTGACTGGTTCTTGACGCCAAAAAGCGGTACACCCGAACACGTACACGCCGTTTCAGTACAGAGGGTATCAGTACGACTAGTACTAGTCACATTTCCCCTGCAACTATGACCTCGTAATACTAATTACGATAATATACATAATTCAGGTGAATGTGTTTTA
>NC_030433.2:21928898-21931398 GCF_001660625.3 Ictalurus punctatus
AGTGGGATTATATGTCGGGTGTCTCCACCCTGTCCTTCTGAATGTAGAATGTATTAGATGGCACGGCTTCAAAAGCTCGCACCGGCTTCCATTACTTGTTCTGACCTTTTATTTCTGTCCCTCCCCCAGGTTCTTCCTAAAGTTCTTCCTGAAATGTAACCAGAACTGTTTGAAGAACGCCGGTAACCCACGGGACATGCGGCGCTTTCAGGTAAAACCTCTCAGAAGTAGATTTGCATTCTCTCTCTCTCTCTCTCTCTCTCTCTCTCTCTCTCTCTCTTGCTCGTATGAAAAACCCCAAACCACATTTTTTCCCATTGAACAGATTCTCAAAACTTTATTGCTATAGCGGTATAGTACGGCGATAATAAATATAAAACTTGATCCAAGTAGAACAAATATATAATGAAAATAATATCCGACAAAAAGGTTACCAGTATACAAATACCATATTGCAGACATCTGTTTCCCGCTACCCCGTATTATCATATATCCACCCAGGATGACTCTTAAATACACTGGTATTTCATATCATCTTTCTCCATCGTTCATCCAGCGGTTCGTCTAATTGTAACGAACACGAATAAAATCTGTAATAAAATAAAACGTTTTAGGATATTGCGGATATCTGAGACGGGTTTGTAGGATTTCGGTTTTATGTAGCATGCGTGCTGTGGTATAATGTGTAAAATGCTGACCGTAGCCTAAAAAACATTCCATTCAATTCAGTTTTATGATATATGTATAGCACTTTATACGACGGACGTCGTCTCAAAGCAGCGTCACAGAAACATATAAACACAGGATGGAGATTTTAAGCGTGTGAGTTTATCCCTATTGGGCGAGACGGTGGTGACGGCGGTGAGGAAAAACTCCCTGAGACGATACGAGGGAGGAACCTTGAGAGGAACCGGACTCAGAAGGGAACCCGTCGTCATCTGGGTCACGACGGATAGTGTGAAAGTCAAAGAAAGGTCATTACGGTATAACATGAAGTCTGTTTGTTGAACTCGTCCAGTGTTCACTAAAGGAGACCCGAGTGTAAAACTGCACGTGGTGATCGCAGTCCCGAGGCCATCGCTGCAACCGTAGTCCCAGCGACCACAGAAGTATTGAGGTCCAAAATTATTTCCATGGTATTTCAAGCGGTACCGTCCTCACCGATCTCCAGGCAATCTCCAGGAGCTTAAAATGTTCTGCATGGAGGAGTGGACCATTAATCCTCTCCAAGTCTCTCCAACCTTGTTAGACATTACAAGAAGAGACTGTTATTCTCTCCAGGACAGCGATCGTTAAATATTAATTGTACGATGGACAATATAACAGGTTCCTTCAGGAAGAGGAATGTGTTTTTGTGTCTTTGGGACATGACAGGAGAAATATCAGTTTGAACTTTGAAGTTTTCTGTAGATTTTAAGATATGCCTGCATATAGCAGGCAACCCAAGTCATATGAGTTTAAAAGAAGATCCCGACTTGACTTTCTTTTGGGGGTCAGGGTCAGACCACTCCAACCCCTTGTGTGATGGGGTCATTACCACCTGCTTCATCGGCCGTATCGCCTATATCGGTGCATCTCTAGTTATTACTGTGTTGCATCACACCACCATCGAGTGCATGACGTTGAGAAGTAAAATACCAAAGGAAGAATTTTGTTTTTTGAGAAAGTCAATCACGGGTATGGTTTTCCTTTCTACAAATAAAAAGCCCCAAGAAATCTGCTTGCCCCAGACGCCTGGGATTATGACACGTCATCCGTGTAAACCGTCACAGCGCCGACGGGACCACAATAGCAGGTTTAGACGATATGTAAATAAATATCTTGAGGCGGCTCATATATAAAAAGTTGCGAAAGAAAATAAAAAAAAATCGAGATTAGATAGACAGGTGAGGGTTTTATCCTTGTATGAACACGAGTCATGCGAAAGCAAGCGGTTGGTTTTTAAGGGGATGGTTTCATGCCACAGGTAGGTCTACACATACGCAACACACAGAGAAGGACCCCGTCATTCTGACGCAGAAGCCGAGGAAAGTCCACGACGGATCCGTACGTGTGGGAGAGAGATACAAGTCGAGAGACCGGGGGGGGTGTTTGTGAGACAAAAAAGTGAGAGACAGAGAGCACCAGTCCCTTGGAGACTTCCTCTTCTTTGCTAAATCCTTTCTTTTTCGAGAGGTAGGACTTTCCTCAGAGATCAGCTGCAATTAAAATGAGAGGCTCCTTGTCGGGCTACAAGAGGACTTTGGTTAAGCTGCTAATGCCACTCACGATGCCGGACCCAAAGCGTTATTACTGCTCTGACATTGTCTCAGGGTTCTCAAGTGCTGCCTACTTGGAATTGGAAAAAAAAGAAAGGGGGGGGGGGGCAGACAGTGCAGAAGGAGAGGCTGGAGGAATGTATGAAACAGTTCATAGCTGTGGTGCTCTAACTGATATTTTATATATATATATATATATATATATATATATATATATATATATATATATATATATATCTACA
>NC_030433.2:21936398-22021398 GCF_001660625.3 Ictalurus punctatus
GAGCAGCATGGTGAGCAGATGGTGCAGAGAGAGCCACAGAAAGTTTAATCCTATCAGATGGATTCATGCTTCTCCATCTGCTTAATCCAGCAAAAAGCTCAGCTTCTGCCAAACAGTCCACTTAGGCCAACATTACCACCACACAACTGCACTTTGCTTCCACACCTCCCCAAATTACATTATGCTACAGGAAATCTCGTCTTATTTCCGATGCCTGTATGTGTGCCTGCATGTTTGTGGAGCCCCAGTGTCCCAAATGTAAATACAAAGGACATCTTCACGTGCGTACCGAAAAGAAAAGAACAAACTTTCCGTCTCATAGATGGACCCCAGCAATCTCTCTGTCTTTTGTGTGTTAGTATGCTGAATGACACTATTCTAAAACTAAACAGAGGTGAACACTGCCAGGCAAAGCAGCTAAATCGCTTTCTTTAGCCCCTGCCAGCGCTAATGAGAGGACAGCTCTAATAAGTGAACTGACCTCTCTCCATGCTGTTCCCCGTTCACCGTGCTGTCACCGATCCACATGCACGACAGTGCGCAACGTAGGAGATCTTAGCGCGTAGCAATCTCGACGTGTTTATTCGTCAGCGTTTTATAACGCGAGGATCGTTAGACCGGGAGAGTCCGGGTTATATCGGGCGAATCCACTCCGTACGCTTAAACATTACCACGCTAAAGAAACAACTAGGAGGCGAGGATTAGGAAGACTTCGCGACAAACACAAAGAAACACATGACGTTGCTCACCGTGGCAACCGTGATGCAGAGTAGGAAACATCAAACATGACAGTACAAGCCAATGGGCACACGGTATGCACTGACTGAAAACGGGTTAAGCCACGACGGCCGAAATATTTCCTTGTAATATTCTACTTTAAACGTGTCTTAGATGTGGTTCTTTACTGAATTCACTTACTGAATATCTTGGTCAGATATTCATTCAGTATTGTTGTGGTGTGGACCGACCTGTAATGACTTGCCAGTGTCATCAAGAAGAAATCCCAGCCACAACATTTCAATGGGAATTCTTGTTGTAAGTAAGGCCTTGTTTTTATGCCTGAGAGGCACTGCAAGGGTCATGAAAACCGCCGCTGATCTTCTCTAGGCCATGTGGTGTGGGAATCCTAGTTAAATCCAGCTGTATGAGCTTTCCCAGTGACGTCTGTGGCTTTTTGTTTCCTGCTCTGGCTTCGAAACGAGAGCTGTAGAGGTGTCAGACTACCTACCCCCAAACACCCCTGCAAACCTCGTGAAACAAACCACACAAGAACCTCGTCTCTAACCCTGAGGCCTCTTGGGGAAACAAGGGTTGAAGTGTCCAAAATTCAACCCGCCAGTACGCAAATACAACTCTACCTTTTCTCGGGTGTTAAAAATGAAAGATTAGAATACGTTGGTTTTTTTTACGATGCTTTAAAAAAAAAAAAAAAAATATATATATATATATATATATATATATATATATATATATATATATATATATATATATATATATATATATATATATATATATATATATATAATATGTAGAAATGATTGAAAGGGATTAATTAATACCATGTCTCTGTCTCTTTTCTCTCCTTCACAACATTTCTATTGGTACTCTTACTGGAAAGCAGCAGCACCTTGCATCAAAGCCATTAGCCCTAGTGAAGGATGGACAACGGGGGGCGCGACGGTCATAATCATCGGGGACAACTTCTTCGATGGATTGCAGGTGATCTTCGGCACCATGCTGGTGTGGAGCGAGGTGGGTGAAACTGTTTTAACCTCCGTGAGAATATAAGTCAATAGGCTTTGTTTAGAATGGCAGATCTTGGGATTATAGGCGTGGTCTTGGATATTAAATATTGGCGAACTGTTCACTAATCGACTATCTAAGTACTCTTCCACAACGCTGTGAGCCCAAGCCGGACGCCGTCAGACTTCCGAGCCAGGTTTGATTTGGGTTTTTCCATACAGCAATCTAACGTATCCATGGTTGTCCGTGCTTCTTTGTCAATGTCCATTAGAGGGGTCAAAACATAGCAGTTACATGATAATACCTCTGTCAAGCCAAGTCAGCTGTAACGGACATTGCTGGAAAGCCGCTGAAAAACCGAAACTGAACTATTAATTAATCCAGAAGAAAAATCCTCGAGAAACGATGGAATCGTTCAAGGTCAAGGTTCACGTTATGAATAACTTGCTCCATTTCAGACTTGCTAAAGTGTACTATCAGTCCTTACGTCATCCCTAGACTTGGGAGTATAAACACACTAATTAATGCACCTGTAATCAATGTAGCAGATGATCATTTAATATTCATAACTGTCTATTCGACTAGGAATTACAGACAAGCGTGGTAGACTAAACAATCCGAATCGTGCCGCCTACTACGTTTACCGAACGACTGAAGCATGGAGCAAGCAATCAACACTTTTTCGCACTAACCTTATTTGTCAGGGACTGCTAAACAGCATGAAGGAACTGTAAATGAGTTAGCATGAGCATGAGGTGCTAATTTTCATCTCTTGTTCCTGGGCAGATAATAGGCTCGCTTAAGAAAGCGCATAAAAAGATTAACATCGCATAACGGAAGCGGAATAATACGGATATGACACGTACGATAACAAAACCATTTAACAAGTTACACAGGAAAAGAATAATAATAAGACGGCATGTATAGCCGGTTAGGTTACATGTGTAGTGCTACTGAATTCCATTGGAAAATTTATAATGGACTCAAAGCGCGCCTTCTGAAGAGGATCTTCCTGTGCTGTTTATATTCTTTAAGAAGATGTCATACTTATTCATGTCTACATATGATGTCATATGTTTACATATCATCATATGATTACATAACATGTTCAGATTAGATGCTTACGTATCATTTCGATATGATCCGGATTTACTGTACTGTAGATATCAGAGGAATAAGCGCACACGCAAACAGCATCGTGCATTGACGGTGCACATCTGGGACACATTTACTGATCGTTGGCTCCTCCCCCTCTAGCTGTTCCTGTAGACATCATCACCTTTTGACCTTTCTGCCCTAACCCCATAGCCCCTAAATGAGGAGGCCCACCCAGAACCCGCTCAGCTATTCCCATCAGCTATAGATTTGATTATCCGTGATAGTGCATGATGAGGGGAAAGGTTTTAATTCTTCCTACGTCTGTTTTAAGATTAGTCTCGAGAACATTTAGGTGACTGGATGGCATTTTTGCAGGGAGAGTTAGAGGCATTAGGTAGTTATGGGGTAATAATTAAAAAAAAATATTGGTCCTGATTAGCCCTAGGGGAATACATCTGTGTATGGCTTAACGGTACACTTGCCTCTGTTTGCAAAGTCTTTATACTGGGGTTTGTTTTAAAGGTCACATACTGTACAGAAACTCCCAGCTTAAGGTCAAGCTCTGGGACTGACACACACACACACACACACAATACACGATACACAAACACAAATGAGAAATGCATCCCGTATAACTGTATACTTAAGTATTTAGTTGGGAGTGTAACTGAGCGATTAGTGCTCGGTTAGAAGGTTAATGTCTAGAGTCGGTCATTTCAGGTTTAACTCTACAGCATGTTTCTAATTAGGGTGTCTCTAGACAAGGAGTACAGACCCCGTGTACCCTTTCACAACACAACTACAGTCCCCATCAAACCCTTGAGAATGATCAGTAGGACATACAAACTCACATTACTCACAGATGCACATTTCACTCATATTACTTCACTGCTTTCAGGGTTCTTGGCATTTTGGATGCTAGCCAAGATTTGCAATGCTTTATTTATTTGTTTATTTATTTATTTATTGGTACATTTATTCATTCATTACGCTTTGTGTTACTGTTGGTGGAGCCATAATACACATAGACCATTAAGCAGGGTTAGGGTTGGGTTAACCCTAAGCCTAACCCCTAACCCTAACCAACCCTAACCCTAACCTAACCCTAACCCAACCCTTACACCTAACCCTAACCGAACACCTAACCCTAACCCAACCCTAACACCTAACCCTAACCCAACCCTAACCCTAACCGAACACCTAACCCTAACCAACCATAACTATAACCAATCCTAACCCAACCCTAACACCTAACCTTAACCAACCCAATCCTAACCCACCCCTAACCAATCCTAACCCCTAACCCCTATCCCTAACCAACCCTAACTATAACCAATCATAACCCAACCCTAACACTAACCCTAATCCTAACCAAACCAAACCTAACACCTAACCCTAACCAACCCTAACCTAACTCTAACCAATCCTAACCTACCACCTAACCCTAACCAACCCAACCCTAACCAAACCCTAACCCTAACCAACCCTAACCATACCCAACCCTAGCCAACCCTAACCCAACTCTAGTTATCAACCGTTAAGCAGGACTATTGCAGTAAACAGCTGCTTGTACAGTTAATAAACAGTAACAAACTTACCTTGACATTTATTCATTTAGCGGACGCTTTTATCCAAAGCGACTTACAAATGAGGAAATACAAGCAAAGCGATATATCAAGCGGAGAACAATAAAAGTAGTGCTACCGTACAAGATTTATAATGGAGTTCCAGAGAAGCAAAGTGCGCAGAGTCGAGGTGTAAGGGCCAGAGTACATTTCTTTCCCCCTTTTCTTATAATATATTTATATATTTATTCTATAAATAATGTAGGGGTTGGCATTTTAGGGGTTAATTATGTGCTCACGGAACAAGTGGGTCTTTAGCAACTTTTTATTATTTTTTAAAAATAGCGACAGATTCTGTGGTCCGAACGGTTAACTCGAAGGTTCTGGAAAGGGACCTTGAGCCGCGCTGAGTAGGCACTACTAAGCGTCGGTCGTTAACCGATCGCAGATTGCAGATTACTTACCATATTAAATAGAAATATATAAGCAACCAAATCATCTTTGTGAAATGAAAATCGTCTGAAGTGATCAAACTGGAACAAGAAATAAGAGTAACAATAAACTGTTAAAAATGTTCTAGTCGGGGGACACTAATCTCTCTTTCTCTCTCTCATCAGCTCATCACGCCTCATGCCATCCGGGTGCAGACGCCTCCTCGGCACATCCCTGGTGTCGTGGAAGTGACGCTCTCCTACAAGTCAAAACAGTTCTGCAAAGGGACACCGGGCAGATTCATTTACACAGGTAAGCTGTCCAATCACATGCCAGAGTTACGTCAGCTGACCACAAATATACGACCGATGATCGTCCTAAAACAACGGTGGCTACCGAAGAACAGCTAACATCTTGGGTGAAATTTCAGAAATCGTGTACACGTTTAGGGAGAAGGGTTATTTGGAAAATGAAGCAGTTATAGTGAAAATATTCCGTAGGGTTTTACATAGAACCTTTGTGAGATTCCCCATAGGGACAAGATGCAGAATGTACAGGGTCTAGAGCTTTAGAGTGTACGCATAAACAGGTAGACCACTGCTGGAGTCCAATCCACTTCCTTTCAAGGACGTTATTCATGTCAGTTTCAGTACAGTTATATGGACTCTTAGTTATTGTCTGATGGTTAATATAAGAGTCCGATTCTCTCCTCCCGAGCAGCTTTACTGATCTCTGATCAGTCCCAGATTAGGCCAGTAATAAGAGCAGTCTTTATAGCTTTCCGTTCAAGCCGTACGTAATCGCAGATCTGCATTACGCTTATATTCTGAGTTACATACACAAAAGCGAGACGCAGAGCCCGCATAGCGAAAACGTAACGGAAGATATTTTTTTTCCTTAATTACTCCAGATGAGGAGATAGTAACGAGCTCGGCTTGTAAACACTGTAACAGTTTAGTTAGACAAACAGTGGGCGCTTTATTGGCCTACATCTTGAAGTCATTTGCAGAAAAAAATGGGGCCGAAACGATCTGTGTAGATTTCCGGATTGCACACAAACACCCACATGGGTGCACAAACGCAAAGAAAACAAGTGCCTCACTCATTTTAGACACACACACACACACATACACACACACACACTAAATTAGTAGACCTAGTCCCAGAACATTTTCAATAGTCCTGTAATGAGTATAACCGCATCTTTCCATTTTGCATTTCTTTCCTCTGTTTTTCCTCTCTGACTAAAAATCTGTATTAATTAGCTCAGTCTTTGCTCCAAACTTACATATTCTGGTTATATAAACATCAAACACAAAGTGAGAGAGAGAGAGAAGGTGAGCGAGAGAGTAGAGGAGAGAGAGAGAGAGAGAGAGAGAGAGAGAGATAGAGAGAGAGAAGGTGAGTGAGAGAGAGAGTAGGTGAGAGAGAGAGAGAGAGTAGGTGAGAGAGAGATAGAGAGTACTGAGCGAGAGAGAGAGAGTAGGTGAGAGAGAGAGAGAGAGAGTAGGTGAGCGAGAGAGAGAGAGATAGAGAGAGAGAAGGTGAGAGAGAGAGAAGGTGAGAGAGATAGAGAGATAGAGAGAGAGAAGGTGAGAGAGAGAGAGAAGGTGAGTGAGAGAGAGAGAGTAGGTGAGAGAGAGAGAGATAGAGAGAGAGAAGGTGAGAGAGAGAGAGAAGGTGAGTGAGAGAGAGAGAGTAGTGAGCGAGAGAGAGAGAGAGAGAGAGAGAAGGTGAGAGAGAGAGAAGGTGAGTGAGAGAGAGAGAGTAGGTGAGAGAGAGAGAGAGAGAGAGAGAGAGTAGTGAGCGAGAGAGAGAGAGAGAGAGAGAGAGAGAGAAGGTGAGAGAGAGAGAGAAGGTGAGTGAGAGAGAGAGAGTAGGTGAGAGAGAGAGAGAGTAGTGAGCGAGAGAGAGAGAGAGAGAGAGTAGGTGAGAGAGAGAGAGAGAGTAGGTGAGAGAGAGAGAGATAGAGAGAGAGAAGGTGAGAGAGAGAGAGAAGGTGAGTGAGAGAGAGAGTAGTGAGCGAGAGAGAGAGAGAGAGAGAGAGAGAAGGTGAGAGAGAGAGAAGGTGAGTGAGAGAGAGAGAGTAGGTGAGAGAGAGAGAGAGAGAGAGAGTAGTGAGCGAGAGAGAGAGAGAGAGAGAGAGAGAGAGAGAGAAGGTGAGAGAGAGAGAGAAGGTGAGTGAGAGAGAGAGAGTAGGTGAGAGAGAGAGAGAGTAGTGAGCGAGAGAGAGAGAGAGAGAGAGAGAAGGTGAGTGAGAGAGAGAGAGTAGTGAGCGAGAGAGAGAGAGAGAGAGAGAGAGAGAGAAGGTGAGAGAGAGAGAGTAGGTGAGAGAGAGAGAGAGTAGTGAGCGAGAGAGAGAGAGAGAGAGTAGGTGAGTGAGAGAGAGAGAGAGTAGGTGAGTGAGAGAGAGAGAGAGAGAGAGAGAGAGAGCGAGAGAGAGAGAGAGAGACCTGAGGCAGCATTAAAACGAGCCAAATCACCCATCAGTGCCAACAAATACTGAGTTCAAAGGTCAAACCCCTGAGAACTCATTAGCAAATTGCTAGTGATTTGTTTGACAGAGTGTATTTATAGGTGTGAGTTCACTGGGTGTGTATGAGCATGTAACACATGAAACTGATTCAAAATCAGACGCCACACTTACTGTTTTTTTTCTTTCTGAATACTGGATCCGTGGAATTAAAGTTGGAAAGTTGGTGTGTGTGTGTGTGTGTGTGTGTGTGTGTGTGTGCGTATGTGCGTGTGTGCTTGTGTTTCAGTCCTAGTAGGTGCTGACCAGTTCATCCGTAGGAAGGTGTACACTGAAAAATAAGCATGAAATATTTCCCCTCCTGCTTCCCTCAGCTCAGATGAAATCCTACATGAACCCGTAACTTCCTGTACCCGTGCTTCTAACCTAACTAAAACAGAATAGCCATCTCATCCAAGCTGAAACCACACTTTCCTTGTACTCCTTGGGGTTTTTTTTTTGTTGTTTTGTTTTGTTTTTTGTAAGTAAAACCTGCTCTGGGTGACTGGAAAGCGAAAGCGGTAGCTGGTCTTGGCATAGCTAGTACTCAGCGAACAGCTGGCGAAACTAATCAGCCTGTTACTGAACTGTGTGAGCGGCGGCTATTAGCGTAGCTTGCTAGCAGCTCGGCGGGTCTAATTAAATCAATACAGGCACAGCCACGGATGCCTCCTGCCAGGCTCCAGCTAGGTGCTAATCTGTGGCTACCTGGAAACTGCCAGTAGTATGTCAGGTTTTGTAACCTCCAAAATCAGTCAACCAATGAGAGTCAGCCTATAGAAGATTGTGTTATTGTAGACTTTAAAGGTACGAGGCATACAATGCGTACAGTACAGTAGATGAGTAGAAGTGCAAGGTTTTTACGCATTGTGCTCTTTAACGAAGAAGCCTACGGACTTTTTATTTATTTGATTTTTTTTGCATATAGCCCAGGCACAAAAATGCAGGATCATTAATACACGAAACGCTGTAATTTACCTTCCTTTTACTTCTTTTTCTCTCTTTCTTCGTTTCATCGTTTCCCCCTCTGGCCTTGATTTAGTTGCAAAGGGCACAGAGTACCTAATAAATCTTCTATAATTGACAGTGGAGGCGCCCTGTCACTCGTGAAGGTATGCGCCAGTACAGAGGAAGTGTGAAGACGCGATCGATAAACCGATACCTAGCAAGACAGAGACCCTGTTTATGCTACATCTCCAGCTAGAATCCTGAACAATTCGCCCTGTACGTTATACATATTGCGTGGCATCACATTTAGCGTAGACTGCTATTATATTTCAACTTTCGCAAGTCAGGGTGGTCCGCCTCCAGAATTCCCGCCTCGTTTGACAGACCGGATTGGACCTGTCTGCTAATTATTAAGGTCTTCGTGGGATGGATTCGGTGTGGAAAAAGAGGAACAGGCAACTTTGTGTACAGTAGGGACGTGGCTATCCGGGCCCTTAGATTGACACCACGGCCCTATGTAATCTTCATTGGACTTATTTGATATGTTATAAGTAGAAATGCCAAATGAGGAGGTGCATGCACCCCCATAAGTTCAGCAGGGGTGTGTATTTTCTTTCATAACTGTATCTTTCAGAACACACACACACACACACACACACACACACACACACAGCACCCTCCACCGTCCCACCACACAAATCTCAAATGTCAAACCATACATCTTAAAGATAACAGAGCGCAAGGGAGAAGAGGAGGTAAGATATACGAATAAGTTGGAGAATAAGACAAGATTCTTTATTGATCCTAAACTGGGGTGGCTTGAGGAAAATAACTCATCTATAATAAGGAGGGAAGAATGAAGCAATAATTCAGAGGTATTGAACGCTGCCCTGCTGCAAGGATCGATCCCCCAGAGCCCTCGCTTTCAGATCACACCTGGAGGAGGGAAAACGAAGCTTAGGAGATTGCTCTCCACTCCCGTGTTCATTACTGCAACACTTTGACAGGTTATATGGAAGCAAAGATGGGGAGGAGGTAAAAAAAACAACAACAACAACAACAACAACGACGACGACGAAACATCTTATTGTTATCGTTTGATTGCGTCAGGGATGGTCCTCTGGAGGTTCTGAAAATATTGTTGGATTTTTTTTTAATTAACCTTGCATGATCTGCTCTTCCTGGTTGGAAGAAATTGGGAATCTAAATAGGGTCTGTGGCCCAGGGAGGATGCTGTAGTCGTAGCATGAGCATCAGTATGGTCCTCACGTCTCTTACTTTAGGTTACCGTAATGTATTATTATCCTTGGTGTTCATATTGTGCTCCAAGAGATGCTCCTGTGCAATAATAGCTGATAGCATTAGGTAACTTTTGACCATATACTCACTTTTTTTTATTATTCTGATCAATCGTGGACATCTTGTCCTCCTTCTTCTCGATTCTGCCTGTTCCCCTTCCTCCTAGTCCACCCCGATCCCCCAACATTGCTCAGACCATCTTCCTCTCTGGATCATTATTGTGAAATATGATGAGGCATGCATCTGTCCTCATGCAATTTCAATGAGCATTGATTTCTCTGATTGCAAGAGATCGCTCACAATGTGGTCACAGAGAGAGAGAGAGAGAGAGAGAAGAGAGAAAGAGAGAGCCTATTTGCTCATTAATTAATCGCTGAGGTAATTCCTGTCATATCAATTTGACATTTTCCTTGACGCCAGCCGATGTTTTCGCCCTGGTGATTTTTGCGATTTTATTCAATTGAAACAGTCATCAAGGCCACGCTTAACATGTCTTAACATCTAACAACATAACAATGACCAAAATCCACAGCCAGTTTAGTCTGATAGACTCGATTAACGCATGCCCCGAAACATCGTGTGCATACCAACCGTCTTCGGATTTCTACTCCGGTTTCTACGCGGAGAACATCGACGTTTTCACATTTAGCGACTTAGCAGACGCTCCGGTGCAGAGCGACTCACAAACACGCTAACATCTGAAGGCGCGGTAATGCAAAGAAAGCATCTAGCTAATCTTCAGCTCATCTTCTAGTCATTCGTTTAAAAAAAACAAAACAAAACAAAAAAAAAACCCAACAAAAAACGGGCAATAAATGCTAGTTTGTAAAAGCGCATGTAAACATGATAAAAGACGAGCGGTAACGGGAGGGTCGTTTTAAACCTGAACGCGTCATTTCTTCCACCTCCAAAATGAGGCGGTCGGCGGATTGCCCACTCTAAACTGGCACTGTGTGTGAGAGTGTTGAATGCCTCGTGAAGGATTGGTGTCGGTACGTAGAGGGTGTATTTCTATCTCATGGTCAGTGATCCTACGGTTAAGCTCTGGATACACTTCATGCTCATTCGGTTGCTAGCTAATAAGGAATTCAGGAGAGTGTTGAGGTAGGACGGTGCTGTTCCAGACAAGCTCTTGTACGTGAGCATCGAGGCCTTGGATCTGATCCCGTGCGGCTACAGGAAGCCAGTGGAAGGAGATGAACAGGGGTGCGACATGGGTTCTTTTGCATTCCACGTTAGCTACGGAAGCTAAATTCATGAGTTGTGCTCAATTTCCCCGTCAGATATAACTTCAGAAACGAATCTGACGTGCGAGCTGTATTCATAACCATCATTATCTTCAGAATCCAGGGTAAAGCACGGTACTGAAGCAAAGTATGGAAGCCGCTACGCTATGTATCGCTTCTCTGCTTTTTGACGTCCGTCGGGCCCTTACGGTCCCGCTGTATATAATACAGTATATTAGCTTGCTCAGCTAACGCTCATAATGTCCCGTTTAACACCGAGAATGTAGCATGTACTGTAGCGTAACATCTCCAACTTGGCCCCAGTGCTATTTTGGAGCAGTTAACCACTATGATTGCCCAGGGAGAACAATAAACCAGCAAACTGAAGCCATGTGGGAGTACGAAGAAAACAATAAAACAGTTTGCAAAAGAAGAGCTACGCCAAGTTATAAATACTCACGGTGTGGTTAGCACTAGACAATATTCTACTGGCTATCGTGAAGATATAGGCCAACAGCAGTCCCACTTCCCCATTTTAGTTACAGGGTACATGGGCTCAGGTGTAGTTCATATATGTGCGTTGGCATGTATTTCTGTTTGCCAAGCAATTAAACGTGTAAAAAAAAACACGTGTCGGTTGATGTTGAGGGTTTGTGTATTTCCAGTGTTTAGGGCATCATTATTTCGTCGGCTTAAAGATTATGCAAAAAAAAATCAGTGGATTTACTTATGACTCACTCTGTGTGTGTGTGTGTGTGTGTGTATGTGTGTGTAGAGAGTAAAGGTTCTTTCTTTCCAAAGAAACGCTTGAGGCATTCTCGAAAACTTGCTGCGTTTTTTTTTTTTTTTTTTTTTCTCCCAGTGTTAGGGATGTTGGATGTTGTTGTTCTACTACTACTACTCCAACTCGTTAACGTGATCTTATAATGTACCGACGTCTAATCGTTTATTTTAACCGCCTTGCACGTGATTTACCGACCGTTCATAATCAGACGTGCTCACGTACAAAAGGAGGCCAGTTTAATCTGTTAGCATTACACGACCGGTCGAAAGTTTGGACGCACTCGTTCTTTGTTTCATTTATTTATTTATTTATTTCATACCTCCACATTTTCGAATAATAATGAAGTCATGAAAACTCGGGAGTAACACAAATGGAACTATGGGGATTAGATCGTGACGCGCTTTTCGACGAGAATTTCCCGGAAACGTATTCTCGGCGTTTTCTCGCCCGGTCTCTTGAGGAATTCCCCTGAGATGATTTTTAAACGGTATTAAAGGAGTTCCCTTTCGCTCCGGGTCGTCCGTTTAAAAAACGATATTTATTTGTAAATAAAACGTTAGTTCTCTAATGAAAGAAACGAATACGTCGGCACGGTTATATTTTCATCTACGACACCGATTTCAAACATTTAATCGCACACCTTCAGACCAAAAGCTTTTTAAAGATCATGAGAAACATTTCAGTCGAGTGTCCACTAACTTTTGAGCGGAAGTGTGTGTGTTTTCCCTTCCTTCTTACTCCCCTTCAGGAAGTTAAAGTTTATCCGCCGTAGTTGTGTTCACGTGCGGCCTAATGACGAATGAATAATACGAATGATAACTCGATCAGAATAAAAACTAGCTTATAAAACTAAAAGGTGAGTGTTTATAAACCGACCTCGGGTAGAAGAGAGGAAACAGAATGCTATGAGAATGCTAACAGGAAATGTACGTGCTACAAATGGCAAGGGATTGTTTTATTTATTTATCTGTTTGTTTATTTATTTGAATAAAACCTATGTTTCTTATTCAGTTATTCCCAGACACGTTATGTTGTCCTAGATATACTGTGTTAAGTTTGTAATATACAGCATCTGCCTTACTGAAGACTAACATGGGCATGGGCTTAGTGTTCTTCTTCTTCATTTTCATCCATTTCGGTCCTGATCGTTTTACTCGAGCTGTCTGCTTGCTCGGACCTCGAACCGTCGGACCGCTCACTAAGACGGGATAGGAAAAATCCTCACACAAACAGGCGGAGATGATCGACCGTCACGAAGGCGACTCCCACCATCACGCTTTTCGACGCGAAGACTTTTCCTCATTCTTTCACACACTCGCACATCGAAAACCATTCGCGCGCCGCCGATTTTCACATTCACATTTCATTTACATCTCATGTTTTCGAGTCATTCGAGCAGCTTTATAAGTATGGAAATGTTCGAATCCGGTAATATTGGCACCCTTGGTAAATATGAGCAAAGGAGGCTGTGAGAATTTGTCTTCGTTGTTTAACCTTTTGTTTAAAAAAAAAAAAATCACTAAAAATACTCTACTCTCATGGAAATCAAACAATTGCAAACACAACACAGGTTTTTATATATATATATATATATATATATAAAACCATTGTTAAATATCTGCGTTTGAATCCAAACAATTATTGGCACCCCTTTTAGTCGGTACGTTGTGCTACCTATCTTTCCCAAGGAAACAGTGTAGAATTTTTCACAGCCTTCTTTGCTCATATTTACCAGGGGGGCCAATATTAGTGGAGGACACCTATATGATAGTTATATTAATAGTCTACTTAAGTTTCCCCTCATATTACATGACATACTAACATCATTATAACTTTATTAGAATTCACTGAACCGTGACCATCTGCTTCAACTGACAGGAAAGCACCCAGCTCCACGTTCTCTCTGTGCCCCATCAACCCCTAACACTCCCTCATGCTCATCCAAACCACGTTTTGGTTTTCTCTTCCTCTTTTCTCGACCTTTTAAACCTCCTGCTTCATGAAGTGTTGGAAGAAGAAAAAAAAAAAAAGTTGTTAGTTGAAAGCCACGTATATACTATTAAGTTATATACTAAGTCAGTCTTAGCTGTGGAAGTATAGAACAGCCAAACACTGATACTAGATCAGTTTCTTATTTAAGAAATATATATATATATATATATATATATATATATATATATATATATATATATATATATATATATATCAAAAACATACAATATCTGGAACATTTTGTCTCTGTTTGCAGTTTGTACTCCTTTTAAACAGTGGCCTTTTGAAAACATAGCCCTGCCATATAAGTGCAGCCATATCATTACCCCCCCCCCCCCCCCGCCCCCCATCCATTTTCTTTCTATTATTGAACCACGTTTTATGCGAAAGCTTGTAAATCTTCCTCCCAGTCGTCATATTCCTTCATACGACTGATGCACTTTCATGTTTCTGACAAGATAAAGACTCCACGTGCGGTAATTGCGATACCGAATGCGCCATCTTTTCGAATCCCAAGATTGCCGTCCCGTACCTGCGTTTTACACTCCGAGCGGAATAAATGCGGGTAATCGTTGGAAAACGCCATGGCGACGTTCCATCGGAACGATTGTAATACTCCGGCGGCAACTTCTACGGTGTCAAACCTGTCACGCTTTTGCTGAAGTGTGATTTCCCTCCGTTTCCTCGTGTTATAATTGTATGAAGGACTTCGACGATTTATCGATTTTCCGACTGGTATGCCCTGGCAGTTACTTTATTAGTGGACCATTGAAGAAAATCTTCAATCTATAATAATCAGATTGAATGCTAAAGCAGCAATTTAATGAGATGGGATTGGGGGCGGGGTCAGTCATCTATAGAATAATGTTAGAATTAATGGTGTCTGTTTTTCAGCTTTAAACGAGCCCACCATCGATTACGGTTTCCAGCGGCTACAGAAGGTCATCCCTCGGCATCCTGGAGACCCGGAGCGCTTACCGAAGGTACGGCGTGTTTGTTACGTTTGTTACATTTGAATATCATTCAGTTTAAAAAAAAAAGAAAAAAAAGAACGGGATTTCTCCAGCTAGTTTTACACAACGTAGCTTGATTTGAATTTGCTAGCAGACATATCGGTACACGGTCGTGTCTGTAATTCTGCGCGATCGTTAAGAGCGTCGTTAAGACAATATTACATGTTGTACTTCTATTTAGTTATTTATACTTGCGTGCCGTTTGTGACGTTCGGCTTCGAGACCGGATCGTTTCCGGATTCCTCGGGAGCTTTACGTACGTCGGGGTGAGAGTTCGTACGTTATACAAAAGGTACGACTAAGATGGCCGAGTTCTCGCTCTGACGTCGTCGTGGGCTTGGAGATCGGGCTCGTGTGGTAACGATCGCTGTTCTCGAGTCGTTAGCAGCCGTTGCTCAAGCACAAGGAGAGTTACATCATCGCCGCATCATCCTCGAGTGCTGATGCGTGTGTCAGCCGGGCATGTTAAACCCAGTGCTGCTGGAGCGGTGTAGTTCTGCTGTGTATTTTACAGTGTTACAGGCTTCTGCGGTACTTCTTTGTGAGCATGCACGTATGGATGTGTGTGTCTTAACGGTTAATCTTCTGCCTGTGAGTTTCCCGGGGAATGAAACACACACAGACGCACAAAGACGCAAGCACAAAGAGTTAATAAGAGTTAAATACATGCATCCGCATTTGTCTGTGAGCTCATCGACTAATGCGACTAATTGCGATAAACGACTGTGATTAGAAGCGTGTGTGTGTGCGCGCGCGCGTGTGTGTGTGTGTGTGTTTGGAAGACTTAATACTAAGATAAGTACAAACACATTGTGAGAGGAGTTGTACAGATACAAGTTATAGACAAAAACAGTGCAGTAAGATCATTTGAAATGTGTGTGTGTGTGTGTGTGTTACAGACAGACATAAGTGATGGCAATTCAAGCACTGGATAAGACTTTCTGTAGTGTATTAGAGTGTTTCAAGACCCTTCCAGACTTAAAGGGCAGTGTTTCACGCATTAAATCGTCCGTTAAAAACTACACGTTAATTAGCGCATCTTACGTTCGATATAATCTAAAGGAGCGCCCTATTTTTTAAAAATTTTTTAAACGTATAGACGGTCAATCAATAAGAGAAGTAATAAGTACGCATGAGTCAGGTTAAGGGGAGAACGCAGCGTGTGTTTCATTTCATATTCATGTCATTGTTCTGAGAAAATTCACCTCAGTCTCACATCAATAAATTACATCTCAGTGTAGACTTTCTAAGGGGCTTCACACCGGCATCCCCCTTTTGTTTATTTCCTCTCGGTCTGATGAAGATGTATTGTGAGATTCCAGGAAAAAGCGTATGAATACACTATAAGAAGTGTGTTATGGTTGATTTGGTCCAGGTGTGTGTTTGTGCTCGGACGTGCACGCACGCATGTGTGTGTGGTGTAATAGTACAGCGTTTACAACTAGAGATACGATTAGTACTCTGGCGAATTTCAGCCTAACGTCTATCTCTCGCATACCGGTGGTGTGGAAAAATAAGTGCACCCCGTGGAAATGTGATCATCTTTGAAACGGCGCTTATTAATGAGAAGCTGATATACTCGGACGAGACCACAAGGAAGAATTAGTCATTTATTAAACCGAAATATCAACGGATGTGACACTCTTCTGTGGAAAAAATAAGTACACCCTCGGCCTCAGAAGCTAGGATCGTCCCCTTTTGAGAGAAATAACCTCTTGTTGGCGTTTTGCATAATTGTCCACCAGGCTTTCTGGGATTTTTGCCCACTCTTCTATGTTCTTTCAGTTGCAAAATGTTTGAGGGTTTTCTTTCTTATTGTTCTGTCTGTTTTCAAATCCCCCCCACGGTACATTTCAATGGGGTTCAAATCCGCGCTTCGACTGGGCCGTTGCGTAACCCGACGTTTTTTTTTTTCCTCTTTGAGCCGTTCCTTGGTGGATTTGCTCGCGTGCTTTGGATCATTATTCCGTCGAAAGGTCCACTCTCGGTTCAGCTTCAGCTTTCAGACAGACGGCCTCACGTTATCTTCAAGCGCTCTTTGATATGATGCAGAATTCATAGTCGGATCAATGAATGCGAGCTGTCCGGCCCCTGAGGCAGCGAAGCGACCCCAAACCATAACATTTCCACCACCGTGCTTCACAGTCGGTATGAGGTGCTTCTCCTGAAAAGCTGTCTTTGGTCTGCGCCAAACATGTCTGCTGTTACCGTGGCCAAACAACTCTATCTTTGCTCCGTCTGTCCAGAGAACATTGTTCCAAAAGGCCTGGTCTTTGCCTGTATACTCATTGGAAAACTGTAGTCTTGCAAAAGCTTTTTCCTGGCTTCGCATCATACGCAGGTCAAATTTGTGCAATCTCTTTCTGACTGTAGAAGAACGCGCTTTGACACCAACAGTTGCAAGACTTACTAGCAGATCCCGTGATGAAATTTTGTGGTTCTTGGAGCCTTTTTTTTTTTTTTTTTTGCGTCAGACGGTCTGCTCTTGGGCTGAATCCTGGACACATTAGCAATCGTTTGAAATCTAACCCCGAATTCCTTCCTCTGAAAAAAAAAATAATACCGTCTCTGAAAGGACAAATTATACAAACTATAATGGCTGCTGGTTTGAGTATTTCAGAAATCTCCTGGAATTTTCACACCCACACACACACACACACACACGCAAAGGTCTCTAGCGTTTACATAGAATGTTGCGAAAACGGAAAGAAAAAACACCGAGTGCACAGCAGTTCTGCAAGAGCTCGGAGGAAAAAATGGCCAGACTGGTTCGAGGGGTTTCGTTCCTGGAAACCAAGATCTGAGGCTACAGGCTCATCAAAACCCCGCAGGAGAAGATTCGACAAATACAGCTCGGACTTTATGCAGTGTTCAGTTTTAGTGAGCCTGTGCGCACTGTAGCCCAATGGTCACCAACGCTGTTCCTGGAGATCTACCTTCCTGAAGACTTTATCTCCAACCATAATCCTGCCCACCTGACCACCTAATCTTTACCGTAAGAACTTCTTGATCAACTAAAACAGGTGTGTTAGATTTTAGTTGGAGGTGAAACCTGCAGGAAGTTACAGGAGATCTCAAGGAAGATCTGCCGTAGCCTCAAATTTCCAGTCTTGGCTAACGTGAGTGGAACCCGACAAAGCAGTCTGGGCATTGTCCTCCAGGCTCGCGTCATGTTATCGATGAGATGCTTTTCTGCTCAGCGTGGTTGTAAAGAGTGGTCATTTGAGCGACCATCGTCTTCCTGGCAGCTGGAAAGCGTCTCGCCGTTCTGCTCGGAGCTCTATCTTCATCGAGGCATTTCAGCGCACAGACCTACTACCCTCTGGGTGTGTTTTTAAAAAATAAATAAATAAATAATTCGCACCATTCTATGAAAATGTTATACGTTGATGTGCATGAAAATACCAGATCAGATACTCGAACCGTCCCGTCTGGTACCAACAACCGCGCCACTGTCAAAGTCACCGAGAGCGCGATTTGACCCCATTCTGATGTTTCAATCCCAAACTGAAGCTCTTGATCAGAATCTGCAGGTAAAAAGCAGTTACTGAGAATAACTTTTATATTATTATATTATCCTGTCAGGGTCGTGATGGATACCAGCTTATACCAGGAACAATGGGCATGAGGCAGGAATACACCCTGCATGGCGTGCCAGTCCCATTGCACAGCACTATGCACTCTGGGTGTGTGTGTGTGTGTGTGTTTATAAGCACAGGCATCAAGAGGTGATCCATCATGGTGAAGTCAGCTTGTGCCTCCCAGCAGGTCAGCCGATCGAAGCCTTTGCTGCCCAGACTTTATTATTGCTCCACCACTAGTAATTGAGTCATAGTGTGTGTGTGTGTGTGTGTATGTATTTGTGTGTGTGTGTGAGAGAGAGAGAGCGAGAGCGAGAGAGAGAGAGCATGAGAAGCGAAATAATTTCTGCACTACTGACATTCAGATCAGCGCTAAACACAATGAAGAGGTCAGAAATAGGGAGTGGATACGCCGTGCCTCTCTTCTACTCTTTCTTTCTATCTATCCCTCTCTCTCATTCATCTCTCTCACTTGTTTCCTGGCAGCCGTCCCAGCTACCATCATCAGCACCTTCCTCTCTTTCACACACACACACACACACACACACACACACAATGTGTTCTGTTCATCGATTGTCTTGTTTTTATTGAGGTAATAACAGTTTGTTGATGGGACTCACTTTTCAACTGGGAGCTTCATTCATAGTGCTCCTGACTCAGATACACAAGGGAAGAGAGGCCAACACGCACACACACACACACACACACACACACACACACACTTTACACAAGAACATAGACTCTCTGTGCCTCTGCGTCTGGAAATCGATGATATTTCTTACGAATTTTCCTAACAGCCGATTGTACGGAAGTCCTAAGAGGCCGTGCGTCATTATATCGTCTTTCTTCTTCTCTCCTGATCTCGACTTCATTTTCTCGACGTAACAAAACTCTCGCACCTTCGTGAACGGGACCGCCGTAGCACGGACGTCGGCGTCTTCGCCGTCGGCGTCATCAAACGCCGTAGGGATGGACTTCATCCCCGCGTTAAGAGGGACGCGCGTCCCCGTTCTTCTCGAGTCTCGGACACCGACGTTGACGTCGTCGATCACTGCCGGACGCGGAGCCAGTTCGGTTGACGGAAACGGACGCGTTCGTCCGTGATGCCGAAGGACCGCGCTGAGCTTTTTCTGCTCCCGGAATAAAAAAAAAAACAACGTGACCCGGACGGCGAAAAACAAGAATAATGCATGGCCTCTTTGGCCTTCCATACTATCGAAATTCTGATGTGATTATAAGTTCTTATCATATTCTGGTCCTTCCTTACTTTATTCGTTATTCTTTACTACGGAAATGCCACAAATGTCAGTGGATTTTTCAAATCATCATTATACAAACACACCCTCGCTAGCTAATTACCAACACATGCATTACAGACGCAGTGTCACAAATAGAGTGACAGACAGTGAAGGACAGATGGTGTAGTGGCCCATGTAAGGGGATTAGTGGAGAGAGACAGAAGTCTGAATGGCTTATTGGGCATTCATACCACCACCGAAGGGAGCTAACGCAAGCTGGGCAGTTTTAGAGCTTTTATTGGTTAGATTGGAGCCTGTGTGTGTGAGACAGAGAGAGAGAGAGAGATGACCACATGACCAGCACTTTTACAGCTATTATTGATCAGATTTGAACCTGCAGGTCTAACAGAATGCCGAATGACTCAAATGAAACCAGGAATTCACTCGATGTGTCATTCCTGGCGGCATCATCACTTTTTGATCACGTCCCCTCTCATCATCTGATGTCATTCTTTTGAACAGGAAGTGTGCGATGAGATCATGCTGCCCTGAGCAGAACGAGGCGAAGCATTCGCTGTCGTTTGTGATCCTCCATTACGCTCAATGACCCGCAAATCCGTGCAGACAATCACACCGCCATGTCCGGTACCTTGTTTCCGATTGTGTCGGACAGTGAGTCCGGGTTGTGTTTACTGAGATTATATTTGTTCAGCTGTCACTCGTGGGTTTAAGTGCGGTTTCATTATAGCCTGAGACGGCAAGGCTGCCTTTCGTTCGGACGACACCACGTCGTGTAGTTAGAACTGGACGTTTAAAACAAAGCCGTTTCATAAAAGTTCCGAAATGAAATCCTAAAAGCATTAACGGAGCATGAGGCATTGCTGAATTTGTTAATTTTAAAAAAAAAAAAAAAAGAAGAAAAGAGTAGAAAACAAAAACATATCACACTCCTCGTCTTTCTTATAGGCTGCCATTATTCAGAGAAAAGTACAATCACTGGGATGAGAAAGCTATTTGTGACTTCGGCTGCTTTCTATCTGCTCGGCCATCTATCTATCCATCCGTTTTCTATACCGCTTATCCTACTGGGTCGCGGGGAACCTGGAACCTATCCCAGGGAGCATCGGACACAAGACGGGCTGCCAGTCCATCGCGCAATCACGTACACATACACACTCACACACCCATTCATACACTACGGACACTTTGGACATGCCGATCAGCCTACCGTGCGTGTCTTTGGACTGGCGGAGGAAACCGGAGAACCCGGAGGAAACCCCCCGCAGCACGGGGAGAACATGCAAACTCCGCCCACACGCACAGGGGGCGGCGGCGGGAATCGAACGCCCAACCCTGGAGGTCTGAGGCGAACGTACTAATCACTAAACCACCGTGCGCCCCTGCGTGAGTCTTATGATTCAGTAGCATCAGGAAGTGATGGGAATGTTCAGAGGATTAGCATGATTAGCATAGCCAGTGCTGAATGAACAGAGCATCATCATACACACTCTCTCTGCACACTCCTCTACCAGCATTTCTTCTGATCTGATTGATGCTTTCATTTTCGTATTCAGGAGGTCCACCTGGGTTTGACTAATCACCTCATACCTAAGCACTCCTTGCTACCTGTGCCAGCAGGTAGCGACATTCCCTGCTAATGCAACGGTGGTAAATGAGTGAATTTAGCACCTTGGACAGCACACTAAAGCAGTTTATTGCTCATTGCCCGCCTGACCTCCCTCTCTTGATCCTTGTTGGGTCTCTCTCTCTCTCGCTTTCTCTCTCTCTCTCTCGCTCTCTCGCTTTCTCTCTCTCATTCTCTCTCTATTTCTCTCTCTCTCTCGCGCTCTCTCTCTCTCGCTTTCTCTCTCTCGCTCTCTCTCTCTCTTTCTCTGTGAGGTGTGTGCATGTGTGTGTTTGTGTGCGTGCGATCGGCTTAGGGCTGGCCGAGAAGCAATATGTTTTGATACAGCTCTCAGAGTTCTTGTTTGTGAGAAGGTTATCACATTTTTGCTGTGGATCAAATCATGGCCTGCCACATTAACTCCTCACAGAAACCTCACAGAAGATACATGGACTGAGGGGAACAAACAGTGAAAATGATTTTCACACACCAGGAAATGATGGTGGTACTGGAACAAGTGAAGAAGAAGAAGAAGAAGAAGAAGAAGAAGGAGAAATGTGGCTTTGATTTCTTCGCTTTGGTGACTAAAGGCTAAATTCGATCGGCTCCTTTTGACGTACGGTTTTGTAAGGTGTTACAGATTCACTCGGTACTCATGTCCTACAACAAACAGCGTTAACAAGAAATGCCGAAGACCACCAAAGGAGTCCCACTAACGCTGCGACGACACGTCGTGATTCGAGAAACGCCGAAAACGCACCGGTCCAGCGATCGCTTCTTATGATTAGACACATCTCCTACCCGTGTCCTGTTTTCCTTAAGTTATTGCCGTCAGTGCAGCTCCGAGGAACCGGCTGACCTTTTCCGCAGAACATAGATCTCATTGTCTCTGCTTCAATCCGAACCAGATGTTTTGTTGAAATCCTGCACTTATTCATTTCAACAGACACCAAACAATCGAGCGAGCAGCAGCGCCGTGCTTTTTCGCCTGTCCGCGGTGTTATTGAATGGGAACTTGACCCTTTTTTGCTCTTTCTGGAAGAACTTGTTGCTCAGTTGTGGTCAAGAACGAGCTCTCCGCTCCTGTTGGTGACACGCATTATACAATGAAAATCTATGAGGAATGAATTGAGGGGGAAGGAAAAGTGGTCAGTCTTTCTATCTTTCTATGCTTTATTAAATTTACTTCTTTTGTTTTGTTTTTTTTTCTCTCTCTCCCCTCTGGGTATAGGAAGTGATTTTGAAGAGAGCAGCAGATCTGGTGGAGGCGTTATATGGAATGCCTCATAACAACCAGGTACAGCGTTTTTATTTATTTATTTATTTATTTATTTATTTATTTTAAATCAGCTCTTACTAAACGACCTACACTATGAAGATTTCTAGTCAGAAAGGGAATTTCGAAATGTTTAGCCAATCATTCCAGGGCGCGAGTCAGTTCATCAGATCGGTATTCGTGGGTGCTTCACACCTCTGATATCAATAAACATTTGTCAGAGTCACATGAGACTCATCGGTGAACCTGCCAGGATAATGATGTCATAATGAACGACATTGTAAATAGTTATAATGTCTAAACTCTACTAGATTTTATATATATATATGTGATACACAAAAACACTTCATGAAGAGTCTTATGGATGAATTAAACCGAGTGTGTGTGTGTGTATGTGTATAGGAGATCATACTGAAGAGGGCTGCTGACATCGCTGAGGCACTCTACAACGTACCACGCAACCACAACCAACTCACAGGGCTCACCAACAGCTCTGTCCATGCCAGCATGATGGGGGTGAACTCCTTTACTGGACAAATTACTGTTAATGTGTCCGAGTCCTCTCAAGGAGGCAATCAGGGTAAGCCTCGCACATACATATCAGATGAACTGACACTTCACTAGCTTGTGCAAGCGTTCTCATCTCCAATGAGAAACCGGTGAATAGGGTACAGTTCATCTGAGCTGCAATCTTCCAGTATTGCTGCAAACTCAGGAACTCTGCTCTCTTCTAATCCTTGAAACGAGTCCAAAGGCTTATGAAATGTCCACCCTAAACTACGTCCAATTGTGCCGAGTGCTAGTTGTTGGGTTTCTCAACTTTCTACCACGTTTCTGAAAGAGTCCGGGCGGCAGTTCGTCTGAGAGGAGTGAAATCTGGTCGGTTTTGATCGGATGCTTGATCTGAACGCTAATATCCCACCGTGTATTCAGCTCTAAGTTATTGTAAATCCATTTGTATTGACACGTATTTCACGTTTATCCTCACTTTCACATCGTCGCTCTCTTCTACTCATCGACTGCTGTTCATACCGTTCCTGTTAGTTTCACTGTAGCTACAATGATTCGAACTAATTCTGTATAATATTCGATGGTAGAATTATTATCAGCTACAGAAGGGCTATCGGGAACCTCGGGACACACCCACGTAGACGTACGCTATACGTCCGAAAGTTCGCGGAGGCTTGACCATCGCACTCTTATGCGCTTTCTTTCTGGACATCAAAGTTTTAGCCACATAATGTAGACACGGACAGACTATGAAATGGCTTCTAGTTGTGCATGAGCACCGAAAAAATCCCAACAGAAGTGAGTGGTGCAATATTTGTAAATAACGTCCAACTAGATCGTATGAGTTCCTGATGAAGGAAATGACTAAAAGATACTGTATGTTCTGCGAATATGATCTGAGAATCTCTTTCATTCTGTTTGCCTCAGGCTTCAATCGGAATACAAGCAGCGTGTCTCCTCATAGCTATGTGCCGAGCCCAACACCGCAGCAGAGCAGCTACAGCAGCGTGGCCACTAGCATGAACGGCTACGGCAGCACGGCCATGAGCAACCTGAGCGGCTCACCCAGTTTCCTCAACGGCTCGGCTGCCAACTCTCCGTATGCTAGTGAGTGTGCTGTATGTTCACATCTTTATCAGGTTTGCTTCCGGTACCCTCAGCATGATGTGTAGTTTTAAAACGACTTCAGTACTTTAGCTTGTTGTGTACAGCACCTTCAAAGTCGGATCAAATTAAAGACAATATAAAGACAAGGTATGTGACGTCTTACCTGATCATGAGTCTGTAATGGAGATCCATGTTCTCGGGAGTACTTTGGTAAACCTTTGTCAGTCGACACCGTTCGCCGCTGCATCCACAGATACAAGTTAAGGCTTTACTATGCGAAGCAGAAGTCATATATCAACACTGTCCAGCTCTCTGGGCTCGGTCTCATCTGAGATGGACAGTAGCACAATGGAATCGTGTTTTGGGGTCCAACAAGTCAAGATTTCAAATAGTTTTTGGACAAAACAGCCGTCGTGTTCTCCGGTCCAACAAGGAAAAGCTGTTATCAGCGTCAGGTCCAAAGGCCAGCGTCTGTCATGGTATGGGGGCGTGTCAGTACTGTGAGTATCTGTGAGGGCATCATTAATGCAGAAAGATATGTACACATTCTGGAGCAACATACGCTGCCATCAAGAGCAGGACAACGCCAAACCACATTCTGCCCGGATTACAAGCGCATGGTTGCGTAAACAGAGAGTGCGGGTGCGAGCGTGGCCTGCCTGCAGTCCTGACCCGTCTCCCGTTGAGAATGGCAATGAAGGCCGCGTACCGTTGCGCAGCTGAACAAATGCATAATTTACGAACGGGGGAAAAATTCCACTCTCTAAACTTGACCAATTGGAGTCTTCGCTCAGCGTCCAAACGTTTAATAAGTGTGATTTAAAGAAAAGGTGATGTTACAGAGCGGTAAACAGTCGACTGTCCCAACGTTTTTTGGAATTTGTCGCAGTCATCAGATTTGAAATGAGGGTATATTTTCAAAAATAAATTCAATTCACAAAGTAAAACGTCAAATCATGTGCTACTCATGTATTTCCAATATAGTACAGGGTAAACTGAATTTTCAAATGATTTTTTTTTTTTTTTTGCATTGTCCATACTGTCCCAACTTTTTCGGAATTGGGTTGTAGACGATCTGTGAATTTGAATCTAGCACTTACTAATTGACTCGCTCCCGTATCTACCTGTACTTCACTGCAGTTTGCTTTGTATCCTTAACAGACAATGTGACACGAAGGTCACATGACTTTTACTCTTGCTGACATTGCAGTTTGTGTTGCCATGGAGCCTGTTATTACTTAACGGAACCTTTGACATGGAGGGTCCATTTCTGCCTTTTTGCTGAGTTGTACAGTCATCGTGGTGTGTGTGTGTGTGTGTGAAAAGAAGGGCTTTCAGATATTGCAAAATTCCCTGGCCTCGCTGTTTCAGCTCTGGAGTCTGTGGAGTCTGTGGTCACATCTTTCCAGCTTTACATCCTCCAGTCCTTTCCTTCATTCCAGCTGTTATCTCTTTGCAAAGACTTAATTGGTTCCCCTTTATAATTAATTGAACAGAAATGAAGACGGGAGTGTGGGGGATGGGGTGGGGTGGGGGTGGGGGGGTCAAATGAAGGAGAAAGCACGAGAGTGAGAGAGTTGATCTAACACCCACATGTTTGTTTGACTCGGTTATGACCAGGAGAGTGTGGAGTGTGTGAGGTCGGGGACAAAAATCTGGCTCGCAGTCTGTCAAAACACCCCTCCCACTATCATAGGCACGATTTGTACTTCACACCAAGGCGAGGCCTGTTGCAACATAGAGGAGCTCTGACATAGAAATGAAAATGAAATCATGCAAGAATTCTGCCGCGCTCTCACTCTCTCCTTTCTTTCTTCCCCCGACAGTCAGCTGAAATCTGCTGCTCTGAAGGTTTACATGGCATGTCGCTATGCTTGACCGTGTCTATCAAGGTGATACTTTTATATTCCCCAGATGGATTGACAGTTAATTAAATCAATAATACTAATTAGAGAGGTAACAATTCAATTCCACCACTTTCGGTCCTGCCGTGTTAACATCTATTTTAATAGCTTTGCTGATCCCCTTAGATGCTCGGAATGAATTACTGGAGCTGGCGTTCCGATTTTCAGTAATTGATTAGTTGGGTCTTGATAAATCGCTTTCGCCGCAGGGTTGCGCAGGAAAAACTTAAAATGTAGTTAGAGCCCGAGGAACGTCTAATTAAATGGTTAGAGAGGGGAAAAACTCTGTATGTGTTCCATGCGTTGTGAAAGCGCCAACAGCCTCTGAGATCGGTCAAGATGTAGCTTGTTTGTGATGTTTTGTCTGTTTATTGTATTTTTTGTCTCTCTCCCTTAGCTAATGTGAAAGGATGAGATTAATGATATAGAAAGCGAGTACTGGGGAGGTTAATATCCAATTTAAATCTTAGGTATCGTCTTTGGTATTCCATCGCCAGGTACGTAGGTAACTCTGATTCTATGAACGCCAGATAACCACCAACCTCCTTGTGTGTGTTCACACACACGTCAAGACGTTCAACAAAGTCACCACCGTTCTCTGGAACGCTTTCGCCATGTACCTACTGGTTCGGCGCTAGAATGGTGAACATCACCGCAGTAGCCTACGCCGCTACGTCAGGACCCAACTGTAAACGTGCCTGCAGAATTCATACCGCTGGAACGTGCGATGTTAACCTTTAAGAACCTGCAGAAGGTGCACAGTGACAACATCAGGGCAGATTTTGTTGAGTAATGCCCATGAAGAGGTGGTGCTTATAAAAGAGTGGTATGTTAAGGTAGGCACCAGGCATCGAGATCGCCTCTAGGTCAGTGATGTCCACCATCAAGTGGGCCAGTTTCTGTTTAGACAGAGGAGCTAGCTCGTTGTGTTTTCCTTCTGTGGGAGATCACTGAATGGTCTAAATAGTACCATAGGGAGAATGGTGAGTATAAGAAGGAAATCTCAGCAGCTTCCCCTTCATGGAGTGCTGCAAATTCAGTCAATTGGTTAGCAAAAGCAGGTTATATGTTAGACAGAAACCCTGGGTTCAACCACAGCGTCATTCCAGAGTAATCCAGCCACCAATGTATGCAACTCACCCGTATCGCATTAGGTAAAATGCAGTCTATAGAGAGACCCATTTCAGTTTAGCATCCTACAAGAGATCATAAGGACTCCAGTGCAAGGGTGAGATGCCATGATGGGATCTTGGAGGAGTGTGGCAGATAAAGACGCCTTGCTCCCTACGCCTTTCCAAAACACCTCCAATGTAGACAGGGACTTTCCGCAGTCTAGCTGTCCCTTTAGGATCCGGATCCAGATGACGGAGGGTACACCGTTCACGGAACAGTTTCTACCTGCGAGCATACAAGGCTCTCGTGCTCAGGAGTGTTGAACTACTGGTCGGCAGTACTCAACTTACTTCAAGGGGCCACATCTACAGGTGCAGCTAATCTGGCTGCCGAATCTTTCCGTCCATTTTTGGTCAATAGATCTAATTGGGGAGGGAGCGCCACTATTGTGAGCCGTTGTGTAAACCAAGGTCCACAAGCAGTGGCCACAAGGAAGACTGTGATCTGCTCACGGAATTCTGTAAAATGTGGACAGACTCAGTGGCAGAGGTTGAAATGCGCATATAGACAGTGATACCAGTCATGGGCCAAGCACACTGTCCGGCTCTGCGACGGTGGCTAGCGTTCTCAATTATCCCGGCTTCTAGCTGTTGAATTTTGTAGCTTTTTTTTTTTCCTGAGCGCGACCATGAAACTCAGTGCCATAATGTATGCGAGGAGGGTGGACTGTTTCTTGGTGTGGGCACAAAGGAGTCAGTCATTCAAATACACCTATATCCACCAGAGCTGACAGGCCTGCTTGCTTTTTTCTCAAGTATACCCGTGGTGCTATAGACAGGCTGAAATGTAAGACTTTAAATCGAAATGCCTTTCGAAGGCAAGCCTCAAAAAGCATCTGTACTCCAGAGCTAAGGGAACACAAGGGAAAATATTGATTGCGCAGATTCAAGAGTGTGACTCGAGAGAGAGTCTCGTCACCGCGTGGCATGGATAACATTTGAGAGCCTTAACATGCAAAAATGTAGGGCTTCATGAACCCATTCAGCACTCTCACATTGACTAGAACTTCTTGTTGCGCCAACCTGCTCTGTCTAGTCAGGAATGGACTTGTTGGAACAGAATCTAGTGGTGTTGGAGACCATGAGCCCCTGGTCCAAAACCTCCTTCAAATTCTTTGCACTCTGGTACAGTGAAAACCACTGCTACACTTTAGAAATATGACCAAACTTTTCATTCATTCGTCTTTTCAACTTTTTACTTCAGTAACGACTCGGCGTCCTAGACAGGGTCGCAACGGATCGGGTTCCTCGGACGATCGGATGGGATGCCGGACCATCACAGGGCACCACGAACATATACCTTCACATACTCATTCACACCTACGGGCTATTTAGCATATACAGTTGGGCTTCTGCCATGTTTTTGGACAATAGGAGGAGAACCCAGAGAAACATGTGAAACTCTACACAGACAGAAACCTGAGCTAAGGATCAAACTGCGGACCCTGGAGCCACATGCTGCGTAATGTTAAGATATTAATCTAGATGTTGGTATCTACAGAACGTTTAATTATTAGCAGAATTATTTCCTCACAAACGCGTTTTTAATCGGTTTTGATCATGGGTATGCTTTTGTGAACTGACAGAGGACTATATAACCTATGCGTTCGCCCTTCAGTGCCGTGAACGTTCCGGTTTGTTTTTTTTCTCCCACAGTTGTTCCTTCCAGTCCCACCATGGCCTCATCCACCAGTTTGCCATCCAACTGCAGCAGCTCCTCTGGAATTTTCTCCTTCTCTCCAGCGAACATGGTGTCAGCAGTGAAGCAGAAGAGCGCGTTTGCTCCTGTGGTGCGGCCACAGAGCTCTCCTCCACCCACATGCACCAGCACCAATGCCAATGGCCTCCAAGGTACCGCTGATTATTATTATTATTATTTATTTATTTATTTATTTATTTTTTTCTACATTCTGATGTAACTTTTCAGGGTGGGATAATATTCGATGACGATATAAGATAAGATTATTTCTGTGTAATCATCACACTGGGAAAGAGTTTCGGAATGTTGAACGTATTTATTTTTTCTCAGCGACCAAACCGATCCGAAATGATCGGATTGCATCTTTCTCTAACCCCTGCATTGTGTTCCATAGTTTCACACTCAGCATTTACATCAGGGCCTGCATTCATCCAGCCTCTCAGAATTACTCATAACTATCATGTGTCTATGACTCAGAATACCAGAATGTCCTCTTCCTGTTTGTTTATTGCGTCCTGATGAGCAGTAGAAAATGAATACGATGCTATACGTGCTAACGGTTTTGAACGGTCGGTGTTGCCTGGGACGGTTCCAAATCGTCACTGCTACCCGCCATGTCCCGACGGGACGCACTGCGTCGCCTATAAACCAAATTTGTGAATTCTTTCCTCCGTTATTTCTCCTAAATGTTTCAGTACGCTAAAAAAAAATGAAGGGCACAGGCATCCAGCCTATAGTTCTCCTACATTTTCGGAGTTTTCAGTACTCAGGACTCTTATGTACAGTATTAGAAGTCATGAATTGCTTTCAATTGTACTTGTATGTCCAAAAAATGTTTGAGAATTTTGATGAATACAGGCCCAGGTCTGAATTTGATTCTCTGGTTCTCCTTCCTCCTTTTGTATCCCCCTTTAATACCTCTTTTGCATTTTCTTCTACTCTCCACTCCTCCCTTCAGATCAGTCTTTTGTGGACTCTAACAAGTACTCCACTGCCAGTGCACTCCAGGGCTTGGCGTTCTCCTGAAGTATGTTCCTCACCTTTCTCTCATAGGTCACATTGCTTGAAGCTTTAAATATCCCATCCATCCTTCTTTCTTTCTTTCTTTTTATTTTGTTTGCATATATCCATCCATACGTACATCTATTTACCCGTCCGTCCATCCGCCCACCCGCCCACCCAGTGCACGTCTCGCTTAACGATATGCCTCATACTTAAACGCACGGACCGTGAAAACCTTCCCAGCCGAAACATCTCAGACGTTAAGATCGTGTTAGTAAAGCGTGCGTGTTAGCGAGTCCCTCACGTCTTGCCGATCATCCTGATCGGGACGGTGCGTCGCGGCATCTGGACGAGACGGAACGACGGAGCGAACGGCGTGCAGACAATCAGACGGGAATCCGTAATAGGACGCTGTAATCAGGCGGTGCGAACACACACTTTCGGCCAGTTCAGCGTCACGGGGGAAACATATCTGTACGTTTCTCTCGTCGGAAACGCCAACAGAAACTCAGACACCGGGGTTCTGAGATCAGACTGGCGTGATGAGAGTTATTATAGAGAAAACACGGGACGAGTTCCGATCGATGTACAAACGCAAGCCATGCTTTTTTTTTTTTCTTTTCATATCTCTCCATTTTCTCAATCTTTTACACATGTGGCCTGTTCGTGGCATGTTTTACACACTGCTGTCTCATCCTGATTGCCAGTAATGGAACGGTTAATGAATTAAACCGAATTAACTCTCTTTCTTTTACTCTTTCTTTCTTGCAGCAACAGCAGCAGCAATCCCTGGAATGATCGTTCCTCCTATGTAGTGTGTGTGTGTGTGTGGGTGTGCGAGAGAGAGAGAGAGAGAGAGAGAGAGAGAGAGAGAGAGATGGGAAAAGCCCAGGACACACTTTTCCTGGCACTGGTCTCCCTGTGTGTGTACAGAAGACTCCGGGTGTTGACTGACCCAGCAGTCGCTCTCTGAAGGATCACTTTAAACTCAGGCCCTTTTTAAAAAAAAAATAAAAATAAAAATAAAAATAAAAATAGAGAATCACCTTTGAAATGATAGAAGAACAAAAAAAACAAAAAAAAAAAACAAAAAAAAAACATCACCTGGATCGTCGTGTGAAGTTTTTGATGTTGAAGTTTGCACCGAACTGGTAGACCATCTGTAATGCCGAAGGGGTACACGCAGCTCTTATTAGCCCCCGAACCCCACAAGTAGAGCGGTTCTATTTATTTGAAATGTTTGGATTTGGGTTCGGCATTCCGATTTCTGTGTTTTTTTTTTTTTGTGGAATGAAAGTGAAACGTGACACGAGTGAATGAAGGATTATCGAGTGGTAGGCTGTTACGAATCGATATCGCACCCGTCGTGGAACTTTATTCACCCGGTCGTCACCGCCTGGAGCCGAACGAAGCGGAAAACAGAACCGACGTAAAAAAAAACAACAAACAAACAAAGAAACAGCAACAAAAACAAAACAAAACAAAAAGAGCGCAAAACAACAAAAATGACTTGCACTGAACTTTCAAAACGCTAGCGTCATTCGTTACGGACTTCTCCGTAGGTTCAGATTGGTTGGACATGTTTTTCAGGGGAATCCGGGTCACGTAATGCAAAAGAATTTTTTTAAAAAAATTGCCCTTTTTTTTAAATGCGTACCCCCAGCTAGATTAAATAGGGTTTCATCCGAGAGACTAAATTTAAAAACAAAAAACAGCCTAGGTTATTCAAAACTATAAATTGTGTTATAGCTTATCGCAACTCTTTTTCCTTCCACCGTTACGGTGGTTCGTTGCGTTCAAGCGACCCAACAGTTTCACTTGAGATGACTCCTCCAAACATACCCAGACGACGAGTAATCCCAGCGGTGGACTAGTACGCGACGCGATACACGAACTTTTCATTCGCTCTGCATCGCTCTTACCTCTCTTGGATGAAAAACGATCAACAGGAAGCTGCAACCGAATGCTGAATTTGTGTCAGAATCAATGTCATTCCCCTAAAACGGGTTAAACTTTACTCACGCCGGTGGAAGTCATGCTGCACTGAAATGCAATCGCTGTCCAATCACAGCATCGTAGCGTTATTGTTGCGCTGATGATCTGCTCAATATAGGTGTATTATTTCCATGCCGTGCATGTGATATATGCACGTGTATGTCCTGCTCCAGAGTATATCCGCATCTGATCACTTTACATTCATTCATTCAGCTTCAATGAGCACTTGATCCTGGTCAGGAGTCGCCGTGAGACTCTGGAGTCTCTTCCGGGAACGACAGCGATACGCCACGCAGTACACGGAGAGTATTGATTTTCTTTAGTGACATGCGGACAATGTACGGCACCGTATCCTCTTCCGAGCTGTGAGAATATATTCAATCGTTGCTCTCCATCCACCCATCCATCTTCTATACCGCTTATCATTTTCAGGGTCACGGGGAACCTGGAGCCTATCCCAGGGAGCATCGGGCACAAGGCGGGGTACACGCTGGACAGGGTGCCGATTCATCGCAGGGCACAATCACATACACACTCACACGCCCATTCGTATACTACGGACACTTTGAACACGCCGATCAGCCTACCATGCGTGTGTTTGGACCGGGGAGGAAACCGGAGGAAACCTGAGGAAACCCCCGCAGCACGGGGAGAACACGCAAACTCCATCGTGGCTCTCGTCATATGTTTCAGACCTCATTTTGAAAAGCGTGACGCAACGACTTCGCTAATAAGAAACTGTAACGCGCGTCCCTTCGAACGGACGGTGACCTCGTGGGACGTATAGATCAAACTCCAAGACACTCCAAGTCTGATCCCGAGCTTCATGCTGGGATCGGATACCGATTGCTTTCCAGTGTGGCAGAGATCCTACGTACATACAGTGCGCTCGCTCAACAACCTTCCCTGCTGATTGTTTTCCATTAAAGGTCGTGCTTTTCAACGTGTATATAACACGTCAATCCACGAGAAGCGATAGCGTTTATGTGTACTGCTTATATTTCGCTTTTTTTTTTTTCACTATTGCGATTGCTTTTCTATCTGGCACGGGTGGAGTCTTCTCCACGGTTCTACAACGATCTCTAAAGTAGCGTGCTTTTTAAAAAAAACAAAAAAAAAAGATTGAAAGTTTTTCCAATCAGAATCATACCGAAAAAACGTGAACTTCCCATTTAAAGCTTCAAATCCGCCAGAAATCTCAAAGCGACGTCAGACGTCACATGCTAAAAAAACTGACTACGCGTCAACGATCAAACCCAGACTGCGTCACTGCTAGCGGTTGCCAAGCTAGAACGTCCACTCTGCGTCGCACACCGCCTTTATTTTAACTGCCATTAGCTCTTTCTTTCATACGTGCTCATATAAGAAAAATATGAGATCATGAAGGGGGGTGGGGGGGGGAGAAAGGGGGGGAGCCATGATTGCTAACAAGCACAAAATGGAATTTTACAGTATACAAAAAAAAAAAAAAAAAAACACCAATAAAACAGTCTATAATATTCATTCAAAGCCAATACACACGGTCCAGAGGGACACGTATCCTCGCAATGTTTGAATTGTTTGTTGCCACCATTGACAAAATGTTTATGAAGGAATGTGTTTTTTGTGGTTTTTGCCATTTCTGATTAAAAGGTTGTTTGACTTTTCCTCAGATTTTTATTATTTCTTTTATTATTATTTTTTTTTTTTGTGAAGAAACTGTGATCATATTTGGGTTTTTTTTTTTTTTCCAGTTATAGAATCCATAATATCCTGAGTATAGAAATGAAGATTTGAATGTGAGAATGTGAGGGGAAAAGGTTAGCGTGATTAGTTTTAGCGGATTCAATGGGTGAATGTAGGACATAGGCTGTTTCTAATTAACGCGGGTGTTTACCTGATTCCACTAATAATACATCAGAGGGAAAGGACGAATTATCGGGAATTAAGAGGGAGTCAAGAGCAGCTCGAGCACTGTGAAAGTTACAGGCCCTTCTTACTAATCATAGGATATCACAATCAATTATTGCTATATTTCTGTTGTCGTTTTTTTTTTTTGTTTGTTTGTTTGTTTGTTTGTTTTTTTACGTGTCTTTGTACAAATTCTTAATACGTATGCAAATTTTTTTTTCTTCCTCTTTTACTTTGCCAAAGTTATCGTTTGAAATATATTTATACATGAGAAAGAAGGCAGCTTTATACAACTACTTTCACTTATACATCTGATCTCATGGAACAGCAAGATTTTATCAAAATGGATTATGAGAAATTTACCCGTCTCGCATCATGTATGTATCACTTCGATTTTATACGTTGCTTTCGTTCATGTTTGTTATGCTATGATGTGCATTTTTTACATTGTGTTATTGTTGTTTTTTTTTAAATTTTTTTTTTAATTTTTTTTTTTTTTTTTTACAGTTGTTCACATTTTTATCCGTCCATTGTGATGTGGTTTCTTATATCAGTTTCTTGTTTAGGTTAACACTCATATTGTTAATCCCATCCACATGAGGCCAAGGGTTTTTTCTTAATTTTTTTTTTTAATTTTTTTTTTTTATACCATTTGTTAATAAGTTAATGAAATTTTGTCGTAGCGTTTATGTTAGATTTTTGTATCACGTGGCAAAATTTGTGAAATGTTCAATTCTTGGACCTTATTCACTCAGTGTATCGTCTGAATATAAATATACGTCGGCTTTATCCGCTTTGCTTCACTATCTCTGAGATTTGGTTCTACGGACGTCGTGTACAATATCTTTTTTATTCTTTTTGAATGGTTCGTGTCCATGTTCAAAGTTTTTTTTTTTTTTCTTCTTTCTCACATCCACCAGCAGTTGAAATGCCTTAAGAGTGCAGAGGCTCACCTCCAGTGCGCTGCTGTTGAACCTGCCTGCCGGGTAGGTGGTCAAAAAGTGGACGGTGGTTCGGCGAGGGTTTGATTGTAAGCGTGTTCAAAACAGCACAAAATCCCATCAAAATTTGCTTCGTGAACTTCCATTATTTCCCCCCTAAACAAATAGTACTCTCAGAATGTGATCATGTGATCGTCCGAACCAGTTTCTTTCCAGTAAACTCGCCATAGATTTTTCTATTTATTTATTTATTTTCAGATTTTTTTTTTTTTTTTTTTTTTACATTTTTCCTCCCCCAAGCCACAGCATTCGTTATTCATCACGGACGAAGACTTATCGATTGACACAGAAACCCGATTTCAAATTATTTGACGCTTTTCCTCCTACAATTTGTTACAAACTGGACATTACATGTGTGTGTGTGTGTGTGTGTGTGTGTGTGTGTGTGTGTGTGTGTGTGTGTGTGTGGGGTTATATATATTGCTGGGGAGGGAAATGATATTAAAAAAAATTAAAGCTACTGTAAAAACGATCATTTTCTAATTAACTGTAAGATAACTTTTCAACTTTTCACAATATTTAATTAAAGTTCCTTCTTGTCTGTGGCCATTCGTTTTGTGTTTTTCTTGACATGCATTTAAAATCATGTTAAATTTCAGAGACCGGTACAGTACACGCCATATGCTACACGAAGCTCTGATGCTAACGAGCGCTTTCATTTTGAATCGCTATGGCACGTTGTTAAGCTCTGCTATCGACAATGTCACCCCATACCAGTAATGTATATATAGTGAGCGTGTTATAGCAAGAACGTTACGGTATACGGCGATGGAACCGATGGTAAGTATGTACTGTATATATTTCCAGGCGTCACACAGCAGCGCCGGTAGGCTACACGGTACGCTGTTTTTTAAATAAGAGACCTTCGAATCAAAGAACATTACATTCCTACATTGTTTTGATAAATTACCGTTTAAAGGTCTATCTTAATAGTCTGGTTATAACAACATGAGTGTCTCATGTTACTAATAAAACCGTCGGATTAATTAAATGCTTAATAGCTCGCATGATTCGAGGTGATGCAAATGCAAATCTAAGCACTACGTTATACCGTCAGTTGCACCTCAGTAGACGAAGCTCATCGTCGATATTTTTCTAACAGTAATACATCACGATTACCCATAATTACACGTATGCAATTAGAGATAAGTAACGCTGGATATTATATTATGACATTAGTTCCTCAATCGGTGGATGTCATTTCCCATTTACATCAGTAATTAACTGCCACTCCAGCCTTATAATACCCCCCCCCTCCTCCATTTTAATAATACTAATTCATTAATGCATTACATCCTAATGACACAGAAAATATGCTCACTGTGTTTCTATAGCGTATTACGTTATGGCTCAGGAGTTATGAATGGCAATTCACTTGCGGCGTAATTGATTCCCCATTTGCATTTATGATCATAAGAGGGAAGATCTTCTCATTCTTTGTGCACACTTCATCGTAGGCACTCTGATCTGATTAGACTATAAAACCTGTTTCCAGCTGTGCAGTGCATTGTGGGAGAGGGAAAAATAATGTGGGAGAGTCTTCAATCTTACAGGGTAAAAGGGTACACTATGGTCGTGTGCGTTACTTTTATTAGATTTCAAGCCAGACGCGTCTTACATCGGGCGTCTTCATCTCAAACGGCTCGCCGGACGAAAACGGATCCTCGTGGAGATTTTTCAGAACCTTAGAAAGAAACTAAAACTTTCATCTTACATTGCATTACGGTTGAAATGTTATATTGAGACGATAACTGCAACGCGTGTCCGGATTTTTATGCATTTGTTGATTTAATTGTTTGATGTATTTATAGTTATAAAAGAGTCTTTCAAATCTTTATTTATAAGTGTTTATTTGTTAATTAATCAATTGATTAATTTGTAAAAGCGTAAATAAAATCCATAATCTCAACGGCGATATGAAATGATCATTTAAAAACAAATAAATAAATAAATAAATAAATATAAATATTCTCCCCTACATTCGACCCCTAAAGTGCAACCAGTGCCAGTCCCATCAGAAGTCACATATTTAGTCGAATGAGGTCTCCCTGTGTGAAATTAAAGTGTCCCAAGATCTCAAAATAACGTGACCTGTTCCCGGAAGAGTTTGTTAGAGAATCGAACATGTGCGAACAGCATCCGGAAAAAACGAGAGCTAACAAAACAGGGACAAAGTTCCGGGTTTGCTTATTTATTTATTTATTTATTTATTTATTTTTAAATCCTAGCATTTGAACAGCATGTGGCGCAGCATTTAATCCATTAATATAAATGTAGGGAATATTGCACAACTGGCAACGGGAGCTGTCTAACCAAAGTCAGTGACTGGATAAGGATCGTTCTGGATAGTCGGCAACGCGGGAGGGTAATTCCCAAGTAGCTGGAAAGATCCACCGTTCAATGTGAGAAGCTATTCATAGGTTATACGGCGTACTAGGGACTCGGCGAAAAATTTGGCGCTACATTTGGTGGAAAGCCAACACTGCTGACTGAGAAGCCATCCCTACGGCGAAGCATGGTGTTGGTCGCATCATGTCGAGTTACGCTTGGCCTCTTGGCTGCTTCTCTGACTAATCCATTCTTTACCTGGTCAGTGATGTTAGTGGACAGCCAACCAAGCTAATCAAGGAAACATCACGGTTGTGCCATATTCTTTCCATTTTTACCTAATGGATCCCCGGGGGCTCGGGGCACGAGGCGGGGTACACGCTTCCAATCCATCGCAAAACCGTGCACCTTTATCTTCATTCCAGCTGTGATGACTTGGTTGGGTATTTTACAGTGAGAGTTACACATAATTTAGTGATAGTGCTTAAGGTATCCATTAGCTAATGGATCAGTGCAAGAAAGTGTGTGTCGATTTCACTCCCTTGTACTTAACCCTTCCGTGTGTGTGTGTGTGTGTGTGTGTGTGTACGCCCCTCGCTACCACCATCACCCTTTCACTGTGTCTCTCAGGCTTCTGCTATTCTCTCTTTCATCCCTCTAAGGCAGACAGAAATGAACAGATATAAAACGTGGAAATAGGAAATAGCACGGCAGGAATGTTTTTTTTTCTTTTTCTTTCTTTTCCGAACGGACACACTGCCGATACGATCACACATGGTGGATGACCTAAGAGCTACCCTTTAGCAGCAGTAGCATTCGGTGTAGCTCTTTAGGTTCTGGTAGCTTGGAACTAGAAATGCGTGTCTTGAAACTCAACATATTTAGCATGTCCACTACTTAGTTAGGTTCTAATAGGTTGGTTCATTATTACTTCACATCTGCAGACTGGTTAGCGATCAACACGGTCTTATTATGCTCAGATGCTAAAGGGAAATCAGGATGTACAAAGAAACAGTTAAAGGTACAGTGTATGGTCAAATGTTTGTGGACGCCTGACCGTCACACTCATGAGTACTTTCTGAACATCTCATTTCAGAGTCAGTAGGAGGCCCGGGTCACAGTTTATCCGAAAGGTGTTCAGTGGGGTTGAGGTCAGGCCTCTGTGCAGGCCACTCGAGTTCTTCCACATCGACATCGGCAAACCGTATCGTCATGGCGCTCACTTTGTGCACAGGGGCATAGGGGCTACTTGTACATATGATAACTCGCAATAGGAAAGACCGATAAAGAGAGCAAAGACCGAGACAGGAAGGGACAGCACAAAGGATTGGCAGGTGGGGATAGACTGTCAACACACACACACACACACACACACACACACACACACACTAACAGGTGCATGACATCATCACACTGCAGCCTGGCCGGAAAGCTTTTGCAGCAGGAAGTATAAACTAACCGGTATTGTGTCCCTCCAAACAATGACATCAACAGCTATTAAAGGCATATGCTAACTATTGATCCATTCTTCCAAGGGTGTTGCAATCCATCTAAATGAAATAGCATTTTCACAAAGATTTTTCACGTCAGTTGCTGCAAATAACCAGACCTGTAATGCTAGATACTGTACGCGTCATCTAATTTGCTTAACTGGAGCCGGCAGTACTTGAATACACCTTGTGATATTATAAGGTCATAAGAATGGCATTTCATTTCAGGACTCAGGACCCCCAAACACACACACACACACACACACACACACACATTCGAATAGTCAAATGTAGAAATTCGTTCCACGGCGCAAAGATCACGACATTCCTCTTAAGAAACATTTCACCCAGACAACCTTAACGGTAAACTCCGATTACTGAGATTCGCATCGATCTTGTCAGGCGTTATGTATTGAGATATTTCGATCTTTGCTTCTCTCGTCAGCGTTTTCTTTCCAATCCCGTAACCACAACGATGATGTCATGGGAGTCAGTGGCCCCGACGCACTAAATAATGGAGATAATTACAATACCATGATGTCACCTTGAACCCCTTAAATATTTGATGAGCCACTTCCTGTGGGTCACGCAGACTTAGTGTGGACTTTAAAGCCATTGTAAAACTTGCATTAATGGTCTGGACACCCCTATAGTACAGGGCAATAAATTTACTGTCTCTCTTATTTCCTTGATACTCTCCTCTCTTAAATGTGTCTTGCTATTGTGGCTAGATGCTCCCTCTCTCTGAAGTTCTTTATTCTTCTTATCTGTCTGTCTGTGCTTTCAGCGCAGCTATAAATAACGGAAAATAAGGCACTGCTGTGTACGTCGTTTTTTTTTTGGTGGCTATACTCATGGCGAGGATGATTTGGAATAACTTTGAACGTTAAATATATGAATTCAGTAAGGCTTTACGATATGGTTCACTAACGAACGCTTAAGTACTTACGAACTTATTGGCAGTAAGTAATCGAGCGTTACCGTAGTAACCATTCTTAGTCAATAATTACTGATCACTATAATAAACCACTATATGGACTAAAGTGTCATGATTTGTTAACTGATATTAAATTACTATGCTGACAAAACTGTAAGGAAAGAGCTGCTGTGTTATCTACGTGTACTTTGGGATTACTCATACGCTGATTTAAAAAAAAACAAAAAAAAAAAACAGAAGCTTTCTAAATCTGAACTTCTTAAACGTTGAATTTCGTCCTCAGTTCCTCGAGGATCTGCTTCATATGATTGTATGATTCTTAACAGAACTGTTCTACCCTCCTCCATAGGTCTGAATTTATTCCTTACCCCTCCTGTGCACTCAAGTAGGTCTTGCCCAATATTTACCCCCCTGTCAGTATGGCATTGGCAGCACAACTCT
This sequence comes from Ictalurus punctatus, assembly GCF_001660625.3. Taxonomy (NCBI): domain Eukaryota; kingdom Metazoa; phylum Chordata; class Actinopteri; order Siluriformes; family Ictaluridae; genus Ictalurus; species Ictalurus punctatus. The sequence continues at coordinate 21,976,206 of NC_030433.2, forward strand.
CTTTTTCGGGCATGCGCCACATTTGCACAACACCACATTCATTCCTGATCAGCACATGCTCGATGTGTGCAAGCCAAAGGCAATAGAGCTAGACCTCACCTTCGAAATTCGTTATGAATGTCGAGTAAATCAGAGGTTGTGCAATTTTTACATTTTTTTAATGTATTTTTTTTTTTTTTTTAACATTTTTGACAGTTTTGAAAGGCATGTGTGAGAACTTTAAGACATGGAAAATGTCTTAAAGGTGGGAATATTAAGGACTCCTCATCTTGATCTTGAGGGACGCCGCAACGTTTCCCCAGTTTCCTGCTAGATCCGTAACGGCTCTTCCGTTCCTGACGGACGGTACCGGTCTACGTTATCCCATCGACCTTTCACGATACAGTGCACTACGGTACAACGTTGTCGTCAACCGAGGTCGAAATTGATCTTTGAGCACACCGGCAATATAAAAGACACGTACAGTACAGCACAAGTGTTAGCAACATCAAAATACCAAAAACACAAAAAGTTTTCTCTTATTGGTTACAGACTTAAGGAAGAAATTATTCTAATTGAATCCTGTTATTATGATGAATATAGCTATGCAATCACCGTAGGTAAAAAAAAAAAAAAAAAAAAAATCGTCATGTTCCTTGTGTTCGAACTCAAGATGCTACTCATATACACTATCTAGCCAAAAGTTTGTGGACACCCGACCATCATACTCATATGTGCTGTATGAACGTCCCATTCCGGATATAGTTTCCTCTTTACTGTCATAACAGCCTTTAGTCTTTCGGGAAGGCTTTCCGCTTGATTTTGGAGTGCGACTGTGGGGATTTGCTCATTCTGCCACGAGAGCATTAGTGAGGTCGGGTGGGCACCGATGTCAGGCAAGAAGGCCTGGTGCGCAGACTGCTTTCGAAATTCCTCCCAAAGGTGTTCAGTTGAGGTCAGGGCTCTGTGCAGTCCACTGCACGCTCAAATTCCTCCACCAACCTCGACAAGCAATGTCTTTATGGACCTCACTTTGGACAGACTCGGACAGACAGAGTGTATGTAGGTAATAATAAAGAAATTGCATTAGTGGGTAGAATTTCCTTGAATTATTTAAGAATCGTTAGGCCAACACTGAACAGAAGACTTTGGGATTGATAGTTCGCAGTGCTTGCACATATATAGAATGAAAATCTGCGGAGAGGAAAACTTATTAGTTGTTGTTGTTGTTGTTCTGCTAATGTCAAAACGAATATGGAAAATTTTGGAAATGGTCACATATCTCAGGAAAAACAAAAAAGGAAGATGTATGATGTTACTACATATTTAAAATTTATGAAACTTCCTACAAGCCAATATGTTTAGTCCAACTGGATCTGCAAGAGATGATCATCTGGATGTTATTACAGTCTCAGTCTCTCTCTCTCTCTCTCTCTCATGCTCTCTCGCTCTCTCTCTTTCACTCTGTGTGTGTGTGTGTGTGACTTTAGTGCCATATTTCATCATTATTGTTCATAAACATCTGGTTGGTCTCAGAGTCACATTCCTACGAAAGTGACTTTTCCCCTTATATACAGCTCACATGATTAAATCTGCACCCAAAAGAGGATTCGGTCTCTGATTACTTCTTCGCCTGAGGAAAAGATTTCGCGAACGTTACAATTCTTTAAGATTTCAGATGCCAACTTTCCCTCTCGTTTTACAGGTGTTATTCTTTAAAGCAGTAAACGTGTCAGTCAAAAAGTACCGTGAAAAAACGAATTTCGCAGTAAATTCTCTGCTCGGTTCCTCCAAGTGATAGCGCGGACTCGGCATTCGACCGGGAAACGATACGCTCACGGTCCAAACGTAGTGTAAAACTCTTGAGTAGGCGCGTTACACTTAAACTGAGAACTATTTTTTATTATCGATGTCTGTCATGACATGACCGAGTGAGAAGATCTCTCGAGGCCCGACACTGCGGCGTGTTTTTCTTGGCCACGACTCTACGGGGTTTGTTTTTTCCCTCCACATCGTTTCACAGATTTGAAACAGCCACGCTGCAAGTGAGCTGATTTGTTGCTTTCCGATGAGTGTCCTAACAATTATGGTGCAAGACAAAACAATCACACAGTCCTGCACTTCAACAACTCTCTTCTCAGAAGCACATGAGAACCCATGTCTCAGTAAAGTCCTGCTAATATGGAACTGCTAATACAGGACCGCTTTATCTGCAAGGTTATGCTTCTTCGATAGTTTGCCCTTCTTTTGACCTTCTGAATGTTGACGGATGTCATCATACATCATCTTGACGCTTTCTTTTTTTTTTTTTCTTTTTTTTTTTTTCCAGTGGGATAGAGGGAAGAAACCAGGCCAAGAAACATGCAATTGGAGCAGGGATAAATACTGAATGGATGAATTCAACGCTCCAGGCCTTCACTGTGTCACTTCAATGCCAGCTTTCATTTTCAGTAATGTGCCCGTGGTACCACTGTCCAAAATACACATACGTACACACCATACCCATTGCATTAGTGATGTGGAAAGCAGAACATTTGCATAGACGCAGGGAACGTTTTCACAGTAACCCGATCCACAGAATTGAAGCTGTTACGGGTTTTGACACGGACACGGCAGTAAATATCTACACCAGGCAAGTATACAGTACTTGTTTATTTTTAAAAATTATTATTATTATTATTATTTTTTTTTTTCTTTAAATAAAATGACCAGCTCATGAACTCCTAAAAGACTTTGCGGAGACTCAGTATCAGGAACCCCTTTCTTGAAAAAAAAATCCCTAGGCTATCACTTGCTTTTCCCATCTGTTTGTCAAGTTCCAAAAGGAGGAGTAAGAGTAGAACTGAGCCGAAGGAAAATCATCGCACGGTGTAATTTATCTAATTCCATCTCTGAGCATCACGAGATGACATCATGTTGAGAGAGAGAGAGAGAGAGAGAGAGAGAGAGAGAGAAAAAATTCTCCAATTGGTTGCTGCCAATCGGTTACACAATACCAAGACAAACAGTGTATGATAGTGTCCTCTGGTTCAGTGGTCGTCCACTGATCCCACCCAAAATGCTGTAATCGAATAATCCTTCCAGATTTGAAGGGTGTGGAGACAAGGAGGTTAGGCGGAACATGTGGAGATCGTGAAATATTTATTGCTTTTCTTGTTGAAACCCCCGAGTGTGTTTGGAATATTTTATGTAATCAAAAGAAGGAAGGATTCTTTTTTCAGGCTTTGGCTGTATCACCCTTGAAATTTGTTGAAATAGCTCAGACATGGCTTCCTGGCTTGAAGTCAGGGTGTCGGAGTGTCTTCGGGTTGAGAACGTCTCTAATGTGAGTGGAGTTGATTGTAGGAGCTCGGCTCTGGAGTTTATTTTTCATTCAGCTCACATTTCAATGCCTGTTTGTTGGAATCCTCTCAGTCAGCAAGAGAACAAACAAGCGTGTCTGTTACTCATTATGCTAACATCTCAGGACACAAATACACACATTTGCAAAGGCACAAAAATTTGGAAGACATTTCTTAAATGCATTCCAGAAATTAGTAATAGAACATCTACAGTATGTTGTTTTTTTTTTTTGTTTGTTTTTTTTTTGTTTGTTTTTTTTTGTAGAATTGATACCATAAAGCCATTTGGGAATGTGCTTTTGTTTGGCTTAGTATTTGCTGGGATCAACCACCAGAGCTGGGACGTTTTGTTCTCTAGAGCAGTGTTTCCCGAATCCCAAGGTTTTAAAAAAAAAAAAATTTATGTCTTGGTACAGTTATGATGGGAGCTGACGGAGGGTGAGTTGGAGATCTTGAGCAACTGAGGATTGAGGAACTCAAACATCACATTTTATACAGCTTTTCTTTAAAGTGCACTTATTATGGTTTTGAAACGTGCCTAATTTTCTTTTAAAGGTCTCATACAATAGATTTACCTGCATCCGAGGTCAAAAAAACACTTCGACGTGCTCATAATTTAAATTGCAGTGTGTCTCCCCAATTGGCACCCTGTCCAGGGTGTACCCCGCCTTGTGCCCGAAGTTCCCTGGGATAGACTACAGGTTCCGCGTGACCCTGAAAAGGATAAGCATTATAGAACATGGATGGATGGATGGATGGATGGATGTGGTCCCCCTCCCCGACCCCCAGTGTCGCAAACGACTCGTTCAATGATTCGTTCTAAACTCCTCCCTTCAGAGAGCATACTCTGCTCTGATTGGTCAGACGTCCCAGTCTGTCGTGATCGGTCTACCACTGTCATCGAGCAGCCAATCAAGACCAGAGGCGGGGCTTTTTGTTACAAACCTACGTAGGTTAGTACAGGAAGTGAAGTCTGGAATCACTAACGACTCGTTTCAGTGGTTCAGAATCGGTTCCTTTTTGAATTTTGAAACTTTGCAGCTTTATAACACACTACATGAAAGTGTAATATTTGAAAAACCATAATAGGTGCAATTTAAACTAGATATGCATCTCTGAAAGGAAATACAGTGTTAGGGGACACGGAGCATGAGGAGAACATGCAAACTCCGCACACACAGGGGCACGGTGGGGATCGAACCCCCGACCCTGGAGGTGTGAGGCGAACGTGCTAACCACGTGCGCCCTTCGTTTTTTTAGTGGTAAAAAAAAAAAAATGGCTGACCTCGTCTGGTGAATCAGTTCCTGTAGCTGTTTATAAATAGAACCATCTGATGCTCTAGAGCTCTGCAGTAAAACTTGCACATTCCGCATACCACGGTTCTACAGCACTCGCTCATCTGGACACCGCCGGGTCGTTGACATGAGAAAATTGTAATGCTTACCCACCATCTTTCTTTGAAAAGAAGACGAAAAATGCTGAGAGGGAAGAGGGGGTGAATTATGCAACTTGGCTAAAACACAAGTCTAGCTCTAAACATTTAGTCGCTCGTGGTTGCTGCCGCAGCATTTGTTTTGGTTTTTGGTGATATTTTAGTCAATTGAAAACACTGGCATGCAGGGCTTTTTCAGGGGCCCTGGGAACACGCTGGAGGAATTCTTCTGGGATCTTGGGAAATATCATATAGGACCAGTCATGCCGAAAGGCTTGAGCAAACCATCCGTGAGTGGATTGAGTGGAGGAGACCGAAAGGGGCGCTTCGGGTTCTTGACGGAGCTTTATAGAGCTTTGAAGGACTAGGATTTCCACAAGTCTACTAAGGAGTTTGGGTCTTGGTTTTCTTCTGAGGTTAGAAGAACGCCTACCGAGACCGATCTGCGCCCTTCAGAACTTTAGCCGTGCCTTGTTTTCATTTCATATTTGTGAACGTTGTCAACATAAGCAACGCGCGTCAAAGTTGAATAAACTTTCGATTATTTTTCCGAATGTCCACGCAAGACCAAGACGTCCACCTCCTGGTGCGTAATGGCTAGGCTGCTGTCCACGAGATGGACGGCTCTTTGGAGAAATTGTGGCTCGGTGCCTTCTTCTTGGTGTTAAAGTAAATCAATCAGTCAGCAGCCAAGGCAGGACCATATGCACTCTCTCTGAGAATACTGCGTCCACTAACCCTTACTTCTTCTACACAATGAGCTCTCTGACCCTTACTGAAGGGCATTTTGTTTCATTTTGGATTGGAACAATTTCCTTTTTTCTTTCTTTCTTAAATGCAATAGCTTCTTGTTGTAGAATGATCTAGATTCAAACGAGCTTGGAAACTGACTGAGTTTTGTCCTTGAGTAGTACGTACAGTCGCTCAGACAATTCAAATTTTGAGGTTCATGTTGGTCACCTTCCAGCCTCTCTCTCTCTCTCTCTCTCTCTCTCTCTCTCTCTCTCTCTCTCTCAGCTAGAGACCAGAGCAAAGCACCTGAAGTAAGCAGGGAAGTGGGGGTGTGGGAAGGATTATCAGGTTCACATTGTGTCCATGTGGTAACCATTTCTCCGTAATCTCTAGTAATTGTATCCGTATTAAATCTAGAGTCCCATTTTCCGTTAACTCCACCATCGTGACCAGCACATTTACCAAGCTGTCACGGGGGCCCCCTTTAAAGTAACGCAAATTGACGCAACCAGAGAGACTATTAAAAAGTTCGTCAAAATAGTCCTGCAGAGATTTCCTGTTTTAATGATCTTGAAATGCACGTTTATGAGAAGGCACTACATGCACTTCCTCTGAACCTAGTGAAAACGTTTCACGTCACTTTCCGTTAATCCAGAGCTCGGACGAACAACGGTCACAAACTCTATAAAGCAGCGTGCACAAAGATGAGGTTGATATTGAGTTGAAATATACTTAATCTTAATACACATATGTAGACAGATAAAACTGGCATGCCAATGAAAATCTATACATCAGTTCTGTCGATTATACGGTGCAGACCAATCAAAAGTACCGTAAGAAACATACAGTTGTGTCAGTGGAACAGTGAGAGTTAGGGCATTATACATTTTCCTCATAAATGGTGTAGTATCTCGTAATTGCTGCAGGTTTCAGATTTTCATTTTGCACTCTGTATGCACTGTCAAACCGGATGAGTTCGTTTAACTCAGAGAATCTGAGGAAACTAATCACCTCAAAATTTTTAAGTTGATAAATCAATTTCTTTAAGCCGAATACAGTTACATACGACAAGAATTGAGCTCGAACTCTGTCATTTAAAATAATTTGTAGTTATATTTACGTGTATTCGGCTTATAGAAATTGATTAATCGACTTAAAAATTTGAAGGTAATTCGTTTCCTCGATTTTTTTTTTTTGAGTTAAATGAATTTATTCGGTTTTACAGTGTAATATTCGTATTCTTTTAATTAAGCTCCTTCAAAATTTGTATATATATATATATATATATATATATATATATATATATATATATATATATATATATATATATATATATTACTTTTAACTTTTGAGAAAACCTATATGCATCACAATTGCCCAAATGCCCTCAAATGCAGCAAATTTGATGCAATTGCAGAATGACCCTTTGACCTACGGTTTTAATGGAGACAGGTAATTATGCCATACCACCCACTTACTCCTGCCCTTAAAGTGCACTATAATGGGGTTTCCATTACAATAGCACCCATTCCTTTTCCTCTTTCCCCTCAACCATGCAGTGTGAAGTCGGAATGCATTACCGGCGCAGCAGTCAAAATAACATTACCGTCTCTGGTGTTACAGGTTAAAGTAATGTGGGATATTTTTTTTTTTTCCCCTAGCTAAGTGTTCTAGTGGTTTGGTGGCACAAGTGTTACCACATCCCAGCGTACAAATTTGCAGTGTTTTAATATATCTGGAATGTATGTGCAGCTGCTTTTCCATTTTGCATGCAAAAAAAAAAAAAAGAAAAGATGATGATGATTGTGCACTTGTGAACTCTTTGACTTTACTTTTTTTTTTTTTTATCTAACAGACATAATACTCAGACATCGGACGTTACTCGCTTGTTATTCAGAACAACGCCCGTGATGAAGATACGACCTCAAGCTGAACCTAGATCACTTTCTCTCTCACCTTCAGACTGACCAGCCATCACCTCATGCTTGTGCATCCACAAATCAGCAATGATAAATTTCCTTTGGCTTGGTAGCCAGTCCAGACCATCATTAATTACCGCTAGGACAGAGAGAGAGGCCCTTAAAATATGAGGAACATCAGGCTTCACAATACCCCCTCACCTGCCATTCCCACCCCAACAAATAAATAAATAAATAAGGGAAGTGGGTGATCCATTAGTGTGTGAATGATAGGCCAAAGACCTCCCTTAATTGCTTTCTTCTTGTTGTGTCTCAATTTATTTCTCAACATCCTGAATACCTACTCTAATACACACACACACGCACAGGGTTTATGATGGATGGAGCTTGAGGAAGATACACCAGAACCAGGTGAAGCACGCAGCAGCTTTGATTAACGAGACGGCCAGGGGTCCCTGAGGAGCCTGTGGCAGAATAATACTATTACAGAGAAACAGCTGCTACTCATAAGCCTAAGGGAATCCCACATGCACAATGAGTACCAGCGAGACCGAGAAATTAAAGGATGGATAGATAGATAGATAGATACATACATACATACACAAAGAATCTGTACCGATATCTGCTTGTTTATACCGTTAAAAACAAACGCACGTAAAAGAAGCAGGAAACTGGCGACCGTAATACATTGCGTCATACTGTTAGTATTAATTCTATAGGATAAATGTCATAACAATGACGGTGAAGAATAAAGGAAATCTAATACCGTGTTGGTATTCACTACCCTTTTAAGGACCTACCGTACGTTGGATCATAAGCACGCTTAGCTCTGTAGTGTAGTGTGCATATATACCCACATATAACTACAGGGTGTGGGTAATGGAAACAGCTCCACCAGTAAGAGTATGTTAGTTATGTTACTGGATATCATACACTACAGACACAAAAATGACGTCTTTTTGAAGCGTGTACTGTAGCGTGTAAAAAAAAATTAAATAAATCATCTATAGTCTGTTGCATCAGTCAGTACAGAGGTACAGGTCTGCCTCTGGAAGCAACATCAGCACAAGAAGAGTCTGAATGGGGAGGATGATTCGGAATAGGATACATTCGGGGGATGGTCGGGTGTCCAAATATTTTTGATCACATCGTGTATAAACAGTGGCTGCCCTGGTTTAGAAATGATTAAACAACCTAGATGATATAATATGATGTTTTCTTCTTGACCTTCTTGTGTATATGCACTGCAAAAGGGTACCTGCTTGCTATTTGTTGTACTTAATGCTATACTCGCCTTTAAGTCAGGTTATGTAAATCCTTCCCATCTCCCACAATGCAATTCTATTGTCTCCACTATACGTTGAAGACGTTTGGGTCTGAGATCAAATGATGAATAGGACAGCTCAAGGTATAGTCAAAACAATAGAACTAGCCTTGCTGTTCCAATACTTTTGGAGGGGAGTGTACCTAAGAAGACATTAATACTTTAAGTCTAGTGGGTGCTTTTACCGTATAAATGTAAATGATTTCCTCGTTGACGTAATCGAACTAAACGGCTTAACGAACCTGCAGATGCTAAATAGAAACAGCGGCTAATAGAAAAACGATATCTTCTTCATTACATTGCATGAGTCGAGCTCTCCGCTGAGAGAGCCTACTCGATTTTAACCTGCACTCCTGGTCGAATCGAAACGATACGTTCTTCCGTCTGTTTTAATGACGCGGGCCCGCCCGAGACAGACCAAACGTCTCTCCTGCCGTACCTCTGAACCACCATCACGCAGACTGAAAAGAATCAGGACATGCTTGGAATATAAAAAAAAAAAAAAAAAAAGTTTCCCCGTTGTCTATATTAATTAGTGTCTCATTTAACGACCCCAGAATCAAACACTTTGCTGTGGGGGTGGGTAAAGAGACGAGGAGCCAAGCTGACAAACAAACATGGAGCGTGTGGGAGGGGAAACAGAGCGAGTCGAGGAGACACAAAGACATCAGAATACATATCAGTCTAAAAATAAACTCTCGCGCTTTGTTTTCATACGACAGGGCGAAGTGTAGCTAATTAGAGCGGAGACATTAGTCGGGGCGACAGGTACAGGTACGGAGTCGTGGCTTCTCCGCTCTTCCTGACAGTGTACGCTAAGAGCGGAGGAGTGTAAGCAGGGCTAATGGCTGTCAGCTCCTGACAGCTGTAAAATGGCCTTGTAGTTCTCCCGTGCTGAAGCTGTCACGGAGACACGCGTTAGCATGGTGTTAGCACGCAGATTGTCACTATGGCAAGGCATATCATTATTAACAAACACTACAGAGGTTACGTTAGTGCCCTTCAGTGTGGGAAGTGCACTTCAGCGTAGGAAGCAGACCCCCCCCCCCCCCCACCCCACCCCCCCGATACACACAAATTTGTCAGAGGTAACAAGCCATGGCCTGCCACAGCAGTAGGTCTGGTGTGCCAGTCATCGTAGTTTAACACTATGTTGACACCGATTAGCACTCGACCCCAGTGTGAACATAAAACAACTGCTCTAGATGTTACTTTACTGCTTTCTTGTTCCGTGTCTGTAACAATGCCATCCGCACGCCTGGCGTCGTTCTGCTTGCCGTGTGCAACGATGTGCTGCTATTTGTTGATGTCGTGTAGTGTGCTTTTGCGGTAGCTTGAGGCATCCAGTACAGGAACACACAGAATAACGTACTGTACATAAAGAGGAGTAGGCGAGATTTAAAGTTCAGTACATACATGCCTCTAGGAGCAGAGTGTAGTATATATCAGAGTTTTATGGACAAGGGTATCAAAAATACGACAGTGGATCTGTCATGACTTCCTCTCATGAATTGCATTGTGCTTTCCACAACAAAGCAACAACCTCCCTGTGTGTGTGTGTGTGTGTGTGTGTGTGTGCGTGTGTGTGTGTGTGTGTGTGTGTGTGTACAGTACTGTGTAAACGTTTTAGGCACATGCAAAGAAACGCTCTAGGGCAAAGACTCCTTAATAATAATGAAATTTAAATGCTTCTACATTTATTTATTTATTTAAATACCACAAAGAGCTGTAAACAGTAGTGAATGAAACAAAGTCAATATTTGGTCTGACCAAAAATATTTAAATAAAAAATAAAAAATAGTAGTCTCCGGTATAATTTGTGCAGGAAATTAGCCGGTAAGTTTTATTGAGCATCTTGCAAAATCAGTTTCTTATTTTCACAGCCGTCATCGGGTGTGTGTTGTTTTTTTTTTTTGTTTTTTTTTTTTGTGTGTGTGTGTGTGTGTGTGTGTCTGAAAAGTGGTCTCTTATGTAACATGCTGCTTTCTTTAAAGTGCACCTATATTATGTTTTTTTTCTTTTCTTTCAAATATTACACTTTCATGTAGTGCGTTAAAGAGCTGTTTGTGAATGTAAAAAAAAAGAAAAAACGTCTGCGAAGTTTTAAAAAGATCAAAGCGCAGGACGGATATACGACGGAGTCGTCGACTCCCAAAAGAAGGAATCGATTCTGAACAGCTGAAACGAGTCGTTAGTGATTCCAGACTTTACTTCCTGTACTAAGCTACGTAGGTTCGTAACAAAACAAAAAAAAAAACCCCGCCTCTGGTCCTCATCGGCTGCTCGCTGACAGCGGTAGACCGATCACGACGGACTGGGACGTCTGACCAATCAGAGCAGAGTATGCTCTCTGAAAGGAGGAGTTTAGAACGAATCCTTTAGAACAGATCATTGAACGAGTCGTTTGTGACACTTGTTGGGGGGGGGGGGGTAGGTATTTTATATATATATATATATATATATATATATATATATATATATATATATATATATATATATATATATATATAAAAACTCTGTGTCTCTAGTGGAGTTTCTGGTTGTAACCCTTGCCTCTTGTCTGGTTTCTGATAATGGGTTAGACCAAACAAACTTCACACTGAGCATGCATGCTAACTCAATCACGTATACATCTAAGCGGCCTCATTAGTAGTCGGTGGAGGTGGTGAATGGAATTTCAGAAAGTCCAAACACTCCAGATTTCACTGAATTCCCGCAGCTTTGTTGGCTGTTCTCTGTAGATGCTGTGTAATGTCACTTCACACTTCCTTCCTTGAGGCCTGCAGGCAGAGCTCAAAGCACTTCTGCAGCACAGACATGTCTGCGTTACCACAAGGAGGGGAGCAAAAACATCAAGGAACAAACGCAGCTGAAGCTCATTGAGAGAAGTTCAGCTTCACACAATGTCGGGTCATAGATTGGTCATCCAACTCTCGTTATTGTCGTCCCCCCCAGTCCATTTTATTTTATTTTTATGTTTATCTGTCTAAAAGTGTTAAATCAGATGTAGACCGGGTTCACGGGGTCACGTTCGGGTTAAGCCACGCCACTTCCAGGATTCCTGCATCACGGTCTGGTCGGCCACGCGAGGCAATTGCTTCGCTCTAATCGCTCATAATTGCGGCACAATTAACAACACTTGGCATCTTGCATGACTTTCAAATTATGTTAACTCTAGTGGACCTGATGCTTCCCCTCAGTTTGGTAACCTTTTTAGAACCTCCCCAGTGATTGAATGTTGGCGTGATTACTGTGAAGACACCGTTTATATCTATGATCGAAGATCAGACACCTGTCTGTGATTCCCCACGTTGGGGATGAGCTTAGCTCTGGGACTTTGAGCACTTTAATAATGTACGGAATTCACAGAGGAAAATATTTGGACTCTCTAATGTTCCACGTGGAACTCAACTTCAGTCATCTGATGGTTAGAAGAACTGAGAGACTGAAACACATGGAGAGGTTTTTTTTTTTTTTTTTCCATTTCTCTGGCAGTCCATTGATGGTAGCATCTATTTAATTTCTGCTCTGACCCTAGGAACAGGCTATGTTTAGACACCAGGTTGCAATTTGCCTATTAAGACTTGATTTTAATCATATCGAATCTGGATTTGTTACCATGGAGGTAGAACACAAAACCATACAAACCGGTATCATATTTTATAGGATATTACTGGGTCTAAGAACCGAATTAATCTACGTTATACATTACAGTATCTAATTACAAATTTATACGTTCAATGGCAGTACATTTCGTGTAAATGTTATGTCGAGAAAGTGAAAGTGTGGTAGTGTTTGTTTTGGGACGCTGCTTGTACCCTTCAGTAGTTTATCGATGTAGACAATGTAGAAAAAATTTCACATTTTGTCAGATTTTTTTGTATGTTTTTAATTGTTCTGTATTAATGCACATCTGGAAGCTATTTTCAAGCCAGCGGTGACTTACTCGTTACAAATTTTTCCCCGTTAAGGCAGAGATCGGTTCTCTGGTAACGACACTACTATTCATGCTTTTAAAGTCAGACATGTAAGAGCTGAGAGACGCTTCGACCGGGCATAAAACCCGTGTCCGAGCCATAACTGAAGAACGAAAGAAAGAAAAAAGACGACGCATCGATCCAGGAATCCTAATTTGGGCCATAAAGTGGTGAACTGATGTTTTCACAGGAAGCGTTTGGCGGGACGTTATAAAACCACGCTCCTTAAGCCTGTCACCACACCATAACTCAGACCTTTCCTTCTGACAAAAGCCGACTATTGTCCAGCCCAAACCTGCTCCTGGCTAAAATTACCTCTCTAGCTCATTATCGCCCAAGATATACAGAGAGAGAGAGAGAGTGGGAAGCATGTGAGGATGAAGGACTGTTAGTTCAGCAGAATAGTTTTCTGGCAACTCGATGTCCATTACTTATATGCCTTCATACGGCTCTTGGAGAAGTGCAGGGAAGTTAATAAGCGCACCGTAATTCTGAGACTCATCGGATGATGAAACTCTGCCCACTCTGCAGTGTGTAGCTCTAAGGCTTGTGGGTCGGCTTGAAAAGTGAACGTCGAGAAGCAAAACCGTTACGATCTCACGAACTGCAGACTTTAGTGTCATTAAGTTGTGTTGTACTTACTGTGATATATCACGAGTACAAACAATGTCTGACGATTTCTTGCTTCAATAATGTATTAAATGATGTATTTATGGAATGTGTCTTTTAACGTTTGATGTACTTACAACCTGTATTAATAAGTACGTTTTATTTCATGAATATAGGAATTCTAGAGTATATAAATGCAGTAGGTTTTCCAGGGGGTCGTAAAATTGCTTCCAGGTCGGTAAGAGTATGGAAACCCTTTGAACACGCCTTCTGTATTAAATCGTGCCGGTTATAAGCACAGCAATTCGTGCCATCTAAAAGAAGACAACACATCAGCTTGTCACATTATAATTAGTTGTCAAAGCTTTGCTGTACTACAAGGTCAGAACATTCCAGATCAGAGTCTCCACAAGCTCCTGCTGATCCTGTGGATTAGCACTGTGGTAGCTTGGTGCAGTGGGTAAATCTATCTGACATGGCTTTGTCTTCCCCTGGACAGCTGGCTCTAATAAGCCATGGTCATTGTCGGTGTGTGTGTGTGTGTGTGTGTGTTGTGTATATGTGTGAGTCAGGCCGGGTCTACAGGCTTGTTGGTATCTTTGAGTGTCCATCATCACTCGCTCTAAGCTTGTCAGTAGCAACAGGGTGCATGTGGCATGAATCTGTCCCAGCATACCTCTCCTCGCCTCAGGCCCCCCACACCACACCACACCCCCCTTTCCAGCCATGGGTCTTGATCGAGTGTTCTAAGGTTGGTGGGTAAAGGGGTGGGCGTGACAGGTGTTAATGACGGATCGAGGCTGCTAAATACACAGATAACAGGTGAGAGGAAATCTGTAGCTGGGAGAAATTTGGTCTATCTGGCAACTGCTACGACAGCTGAGGGATGAGCATTGTCTCTGTCTTATATAGCTTGACTATATAAAACTCTCCAACCTATCGACATCACACCCCAAGAAGTCGCCGATTAGTTGGAAATCGATGAAGAGTTATGTACAGAAGTTCAAAACAGACTTCTAAGGAATACTTCCAGAAGGATAGCTGATACACCGTCCGAGCACAAAATACAAAAATGGTTAAATATTCCAGTCTGACAATCTGAAAAATGTGGATTTGATTTCAGGAAGGATTTCACCCTGGTAAATGAGACTATGTTCAGATGGCAAGTTGGACCTTATATGAGAAAAGGATACTGTTAATTGTGACCTGTGTGTGTGTGTGAGTGTGTGTGTGTGTGTGTGTGTGTGTGTGTATGAGAGAGAGAGTAATATTTAATATTTTGTCATAGTCATATTAAATTTTTCTTTCACATTCTTCAACAGATAAAATGTTAAAGGACTGACGTGAGAGAGAGAGAGACAGGGAGAGAGGGAGAGAGAGAGAGAGAGGGAGAGAGAGAAGGAGAGGGAGAGAGAGAGCGAGAGAGAGAGAGAGAGAGCGAGAGGATGATAGCACGTTAAAGCCCAGGGGTCCAATTAACTAAAGCGGCTAAATAAAATGTGTCTTTAACAGATCTGGAGAGGTGCTTTGTCATTGAATTATTATTTTTTTTTAATTCTCCGCATTTGATTTCTGTTATCATAAGCCGTAAAGGTGCTCAGGTCAACCACGATGCACGTACGTAACTGTATTCTTTTATATAATAATCATTAAAGAGATACAGGAAATCGACATGAAATGATATATTCCGAGGTTGACAAAAAGATTGCTATTTTCTGACAGAGCAAGGGCTTAACTGAAACACACACACACACACACACACAAGGAAAGTCAAAGTGTGTCTGAGTGATGCCTAGGCTATAATTTTACTGCTAAGGAACCCCCAGGTAGTGTGTGCTCAGTAAACAGCGTATTCTGGGCCTAATGATTAACAGGTTGGCTCTAATCAGCAGGGGCTACTCTTAATAGACATGATCTTAATCTGGGTTTCCAAGTCAGGTCTGGAGGCTTTGGATCCTTATCTGCGATCACTTTGTAATAATGAGCCTTGTAATAAGAGCACATTTTCAATCAGCCGTCGTTTTTTTTTTTTTTTTTTTTGCCCTGCTGTTAAACTCAACCAAATTACCCAGTTGCTACATATTTACATGCCGGAAAGGCGTAACGTACGCTGTGCGTCTCACCAGTCGCTTCCAAGAGTCGCTGCCGCTGCTGGATCGTGGTCTATTTTCAACACATACTGTATCGAATACGCATGGCTAATTTCAGCTTAAAAAAATCCCCCTGCTACCGATCAAAATATCTAACACTTGCAGTTACTATGTCGCGGATTAACAACAAGCCGATCTCAGCCTCGGTGAAAAGTCACGGACATCGGACCCCTGACCTCGTTCCGCCATGTCATTCGGTACGGGTGAGCATGTGTGTGAAGCAACCGCTGATAATTATTTCCACCAACATCCCTTTATGATTCCAAGAACCTACTTCTCAAGGCCAATTGGGAATAATTTCGTAACCCACACCCCTGAACATTAGTAATGGGATCTGACTGAGTAGAAATAGGCCTACGTTAACCTTCAGGCTGATTAGGGGGCTTGGCTATGTTCCAGTCCTAGGTCTTGAAGGCTCTGGGCTGGGCAGGGCAGCCCACCCAAGACCAAGTCCTTGAAAGAGTAGTTAGTGAGTGAGGACAGGAGGCAGCTGCAGGCTCAAGTGAGAGTCTTTCAAAAGAGTAGGTACGCAATAATAATTCAAATGGTAAATAGAACAACAACTGGCTTCTAAAAGACCTTATTTTGGCCCGTGCTGATGAATAGCATTGGCCTTGTTATGGAAATCCCATCATACTGGATTTGAGAAATGTCACATGATCAGATGACAAGATTACTACGTGGTAAAATACTCGATAATGTTCATTATTTGTTCAAATGTAGGCCTGTGAAAAGGGTTTTTTAAAATAAAAAAAAATGTAATAATGAATCTTTATTGGTCACATATACAGTAGAGCACAGTGAAATTGTTTTCTTCGCATACCCAAGCCTGTCAGGAAGCTGGGGTCAGAGCACAGGGTCAGCCATGATACAGCGCCCCCTGGAGCAGAAAGAGTTAAAGGCCTTGCTCAAAGGGCCCAACAGTGGCAGCTTGGCAGTGCTGGGGCTTGAACCCCCGACCAATCAGTAACCCAGAGCCGTAACCGCTAAGCCACCACTGCCCCTAGATAATAATGACTATCATTGCAGTTGTCATAATATGAAAAAAAAAATGATCCCCTGTGATGACTCAAATTTGTTTCAAGTGCTGCTCAAGGACATCGAGTTTTGGAGAACGCCGGGACCAGGAAATACCATTAACATATGGAAAGTTAGACACTTGTACAAGTTGCCGTTCATTAAACAGACTTCGTAATTCCCTTCTCCAAGCTTTTCGGTAGCTGACGTCTTGCAATTAGTAGTTGCGTGTAGTTGCATCAGGATGTAACCTTCTCTGATTTGACATCAGCTGTCGATGAGCCTAAATAATGCATTCGGACAAAAGATGAGAACTCATCGTTTTAGCCTCATCATTTACACCCTTCCTTGTGCATGTGCAATCCACTCTGTTACATCACACCAACTCATTAGGGCCTGTTCTGCTTTGAGGAGTGAAAAACAGTCTGAGACGGTGCTGTGTGCTATTTGATAAGTGCTGATTTGATCACATATTGAAGGTTACTTCAATTGGGGGTTAATATCCCCCAATATGTTGGGGGATATTACGACGTTTTGAAGTTTGTAGGTGCGTAAATACAAATAATGAAAATCAAAGATGCGGTGTGTGATTTTGAGCCCCTTACCATCTGTGATGTCAAGCAAAATCACACCAAAAAAAAAAAAAACCCTCCTAAAACCTTGTGTCCTTCTACCGAACTCTTCTTTTAACCCTTTCATGCACTGTCCACAATCCATAATCACTGTCCACATTCAAGTCAAGGCTGTTTTTGGAAAAATATCAATCGTAAACCACCTCTAAATCATTTGAGACCAACATGCAGCACGTGTCTCTGGTATATCTTTACAAGCTTCTGACGTAAATATTGGCACCCTTGGTAAGTATGAGCAAAGAAGGCTGTGAAAAATTGCCTTTATTGTTTAATGTTTTGATCTTTTGTTATAATTTATTTATTTATTTATTTATTTTACAAAAATACTCTGCTCTCATGGATATCGAACAATTGCAAACACAACACAGGTTGATGAAAAAATTATCTTTGTTAAATATAGGTGTGCAACAATTACTGGCACCCCTTTTAGTCCGTATTTTGTGCTACCTCGCTTTGCCAAGATAACATCTCTGAGTCTTCTACTATAATACCTGATGAGGTTGGAGAATACATGGCGAGGGATCTGAGAGCGTTCCTCCATACGGAATCTCTCCAGATCCTTCAAATTTCGTGGTCCACGCTGGTGGACTCTCCTCTTCAGTTCACCCCACAGGTTTTCTATGGGGTTCGGGTCAGGGGACTGGGATGGTCATGGTAGGACCTTGATTTTGTGGTCAGTAAACCATTTCTGTGTTGATTTTGATGATGTTTTGGATCATCGTCCTGCTGGAAGATCCAACCACGGCCCATTTGAAGCTTTCTGGCAGAGGCAGTCAGGTTTTCATTTAATATCTGTTGATATTTGATAGAGTCCATGATGCCATGAATCCTAACAAAATGTCCAGGTCCTCTGGCAGAAAAACAGCCCCAAAACATTAAAGATCCACCTCCATATTTAACCGTGGACATGAGGTACTTTTCCATATGGCTACCTCTCTGTGTGCGCCAAACCCACCTCTGTGTTTATTACCAAAAAGCTCTTTTGGTTTCATCTGACCATAGAACCCGATCCCATCTGAAGTTCCAGTAGTGTCTGCACACTGAAGACGCTCGAGTTTGTTTTTGGATGAGAGTAGAGGCTTTTTTTCTTGAAACCCTTCCAAACAACATGTGGTGATGTCGGTGACTTCAGATTGTAGTTTTGGAGACTTTCTGACCCCAAGACACAACTAACTTCTGCAATTCTCCAGCTGTGATCCTTGGAGATTTTTTTCCACTCGAACCGTCCTCGTCACAGTGCGTTGAGACGATATAGATATATATTTTTAAGATATAAAAATATATATTTTTATATACTGTTTAAAAGGTTAAACAAAAAAAAAGACAATTTTTCACAGCCTTCTTTGCTGTGCCAAGAGTTTACCAAGGGTGCCAATATTAGTGGAGGGCACTGTATATATATTTTGTGCCAGACTCTAAACCCCCCCCCCCAAAAAAAAAACAAAACAAAAAAAAACAAGAAAAAAAAAAACCCCAGATCTAACCTGTGTAACTTTATATTGTTCCAAAACTGATTTTCAAATTTTTTCTCATCACTGAATGCTAACAAATTTTTGTTTATAGACATATTGTAATATTTCTTGTTTGTTTGTTTGTCTGTTGGTTTTTATTTTCAGGAACGATGGTTTATTCTTTTTTTTTTTTTCTTTCTCATCGACATGGACAATCTGTTTACTTTTTAATTCAAATAAATGAATTGTTTTAATCATATGGCATGCAAGTTTAAGTAATATAAAAAAAAAATGAATATGGGATATGTTTTTTAGATAATTTATGAATGTATGGAAGGGTTAAAACTGTGGTTAGTGAGGATGCCTATCTAATCAAATATAAACAATAAGTATATACAATGAATGTATGTACTGTAAGTAATAACTGATAAATACCATCTACGATCTTTGTTGATTGTCGCAGTGTAAAAAAAAAAAAAAAGTATAAAAGTATAAAAACCAGCGTTTTCTTTTATTTGTTTATTTGTATGTTTATTTCTTTTTCTCCTCATATTTTTTCTAGGTAACAGTTAAATTGTATTCCTATTAAATTCGGCATCGTTTTTTAGGCCTCAAGCTATTTGTCAGCGCTCTCTCAATTATTCATTTACTCTAGTTTTACTCCTTGCTGCTTCGTGGTCATCTGTCTTAGGGCAGCCATATTCAAAATGCATGGAATGGAGATTGGAATGGAGTCATGGCCAAAAGAAGTAAACACATTCAGTAAGCCTGAATAAAAGAAACTGGAACTGGGCGGTACAGTTGCATAGCAATATCAGCTGCTGAGACATCGGTCCAGGTCTTTCTGCTATGTTGAGTGATGCTCCGTGGTCATTGATTGACTGTGTCAAACCCCAAAACCAAGAAAAGGATTCCAGACTAAATATATCGGTCAAAAAACTAGCAAAACTCACGAAGCGCTAGAGGAATATTAAATTACACAAATTGTGCATGGGGGGGAAATGACATACACGGTGTACTAACAAAGCAGGAGTCTTATAAATTGGCCAAAAATTGTATACAGTGTTTTAAAACCCCAATCAATCTGCTGTTTTATGATATCTCCGGTAGTCTTACGGTGGTCCTGACGATTTTTTCCCCCCCATAGCATTAGATGGGCTACAGTTATACTACCAAATAATTGTAAAGAGAGTGAATATTTTTGTTCATTTCAGCTGGAGCAGCATGTGACGGTAGACTTTGGTGGGGCTGGAGGACATTGTCTTAACAACACAGCTTCAAACAAAATAAAGTTGAGCGAAGAGGAATAGCCTAAGAAATTGTCAAATAATACACTTTAATGTGCTGATCAAACTGAACATCTCTGACGCAACACTGCCACCTCGCTGTTTCATTTCTCTCATTTGTGAAGAGGCTTACCTCGTGACCTTTCGATCACAGCAGTATTGAAAACAGAGGTTATAATTTTTATAAACAACTGGGTCATTGGGTCTCAAGCGGTCCAATAATTGGGCGTGAACAATTTTTCATTTTCCTACGTTTTTGGAGTGATTATCTCTGTGTATTGGCATTACAAACCCACTTTTTTTTTTTTTTAAAGATGTCTTTTATTTTACTTGGTTTAACTATGACGTGCATTTTGCGTCGTGGTACACAACAAGTTTAGGTTATACAGGTGTTTATGGAAACCTCAGTATCTCAGCTCAGGATGGTCCTAGCCGCCATTTAAAAAAAAAAAAAACAGAGAGAGAGAGAAGTCTCAAACCTGAAATGTTTTGCAAGTACACTATACTTACCTAGGGACGCCAGTAAAAAAAATTAAGACTGAGACTTGAACCCTTCCCATTATAAATTGACCCTAAAAGTGGAATTCTGAGCAATCCAGAGCATTACATTTGACTTAATTTCTAAGTCTAATGAATGAGATTTTGCTCTAGAGATGAGTTTTTGTTCCTAGGACCATAGTGAGCCGAGATATTGAGGTTTCTGTAAACTGCTAAATTTGTTGTGTGCCATGACATAAAAATGGCCGTTGTATAGTTAAAACAAATAATAATAATAAAAAATCATTTTAAAAAACTGTCAATACATCAACAACAAAAAAAGGAAAATTCGAAACAGTCGAGCAACCTGCATTGTAATGGAATGACCCGACTGCTGCAATTATGATGGTTTCTGGTTGCTAATAACTGCACTAAATATAGTACGCTGCTAGCTAGATAACAGTGTCGATTAAACTAACTAATCACATCTTTTCTGTCCAGGGAAAGGACTGAAATCTGTGGACTAAAAAGATGGCAGTGTTCATTAAACTTGTGTTGAAATGGATTTTTTTTTTTCAACTTTATTTAGTGCAGCAGTTGTGTTTCCTGTTGCAAGGGTCACAGTGTGCAAGATGAACACTAGGTAATATCATTAACTGTCCTCTCGGCTGCCCCTTCTCAACTCATAAAAAAAGTGCTAATAGGCCGAACACAGGGCAGCCTGATTCCTGCCCCAATCATCCTCAATTAGCACTAGTTGCAGTTCGCACGTTTGACCACTAGGTGTAATAATAACTAAGTAGCAAAATTGAGCAGTGATTGTCCTGCCTCATGATTGTGCAACATCTACAGAGTAAATCAGTGGAACAGTGGCTTATATCTGTCAGATCGGTCAGTCGAGAGTTGGTCATCAATATTTAAACCATTTTAAACGAGGATTTTATATAAAGATTAACGTTTGTCGAACACGTTGTACTCTGCCCGACCGGCCCCATGACATGCTTCTTTTTTTTTTTACTGTACTGATATCATTTAGCTAATTCTGACACTTACACAGATCTATGAAGATTGTTTACTCCTTAGAACTTTTGATCGCTCACATTCATTAGGAAATCAACAGGTTATCAACTTCAACGGCGGGACATTTTGTTTATCAAACAAGAGAAAGCAAATGTACGTAAAACTTTCCTGTATGGATGGCGACATTGGAGCGGGTGGAGTAACACTCAGCAGCGACTAGAAGATAGAGTGGCAAACTAAGCAGCTTTTTGTCATTGTCGTCCCCCCCCCCCAGACACACACATATTTGTATCAGTGGTAATTATCACAGTGGTGACATCCTCGCCTTTCATCTCTTCCGTCACATCACACGGCGAGTACCAGTCAGTGGCACACATGCCACTGTGCCACATCTGCTATGCCACAGCATCAGCACTCCATCCTGCTGGCAACACACACACACACACACACACACACACACGCACACACACACACACACACACACACACACACACACACACAAAAAAAACCCCCAAACATGTGATTTCTATAGAGGATAAATAGCACCTTATGACTGAATGAAATGTTTATGGCTGCTTTGTGTGCTAATAATGTGTTACTTTTGTCTCATCATAGCTTTAGCTGAACAACCTAAAATACTTGAAAGATAAACAAATTCATAATGCAAGAGAACGCCTTGGCATACACTGTACAAGCCTCTGAAAAGGCATTGTAGGGATGGACGACGTTATTCCAAATGATATTACCTTTAACGGAGTCATGATGATCATGGGAGAGAGTTGGGATGAGATCCGGTTACTGTAAAGACCATATCATGTGAATTCTTATCCTCAGAAAACCACTCACTGAGCCCTCGTGTACTGTAGATGAGGACATTGTCGTCCTGGAGAGATCCCTCCCATCAGGATAGAAAGGTTTCATCATCAGATAAAGCTGCACAGTAAGAATAGCTTTTTGGTTTAAATAAGGCCGTATCTCAACCCGAAACACTAATATATGTTCCGCTAGAATAAAATCAACATCTCTCCAGCTTCTTGGGAGCAATTTGGATAATCTCCAGAACTGAATACACAACTACGGATCAAACAGCCTCAAAAGGGCAGCGTTTTGTCAATAATAGACGCACTATCCTCTGTACGATCATGCCTAATGCCATAGAAATGATCATTCACATCAGATCTAATCATAAGACATAGGCTGCGGTCATGGATGCAGCCAAACGAAATTCAGAACAGTAAATACGTCTTACTGTTCGATATGAAATGCTTAAACCTTTCTCATTGGTCCCCCCCCCCGGTATAAGTATTGATTCATTCTAGATGTCTCCCACACAGGACGAGAAGATAGTTCACGAATAAACGCAGCACATATTAGAGAGCTTTACTTGTTAACTGAGCAGAACTACACTGCCCTCTTTTGGTCTTGAAGAATCACAAGGACCAGAGGTCACGGCCGAGAAGAAAAAGAAAAAAAAGAGGAGTAGTCTAATATTCTATGTTTCCGAGTTACGAGGATCATATTCGGAGCGTTATTTCAAAAGGTTAGACGATGAGAAATTGTAACGCCACACGCCTATAGAGACGTGATGACTTTTGGACTACTTTTGGATCCCTTCTGAGTGCTTCTTGACTTATTTACTTTGGTTCCAAACCTGCTTCATAGGGTTTGTGATTGAAATAGGGCTGTGACACTATAGTGGTATCTAAAAATAGTTCCACTATGCGCATTAAGCTACACGTCAACTGCTTATACTTCGAAATATTTCAATTACGTAGCCTACTAAAAAAAAAAAAAAAGGGACATGATTTTTAAAATAAGAGCGAAACAAATATAGCAGGCATAAAAGCATATTATTTTGAGTAAAGTACAAAAAGGCTAAGAACAATCTTCTTAACAAGTTCATTTTATTTCAGCAGTTTTTAATAGCTTACACACGGGTCATTTATAAAGTATGTCATGTAATGTGATTTTCTCGTGAAACTGTGAGCGGATACTGAAAACAGGAATATTCGGTCGTGTGGTTATTACACCGAGAAATTTTTGTTTTTCTTCTTCTTTTTCTTCCAAACATGGAAACGCTGACCTTTTCTCACTGCCGGTTCTTCTTTATGTACTTATCAGGATCATTGGCATTCGGTGCAAGCTCCATGGGCCGTGTTACAAATGCTAATCGTTTATGCTTTGTTGCTAGTGAGATGATCTTTTGACCCCTGTAATGCTCTACTCTGACTTTGGGAACAAATTGTGGCACAGCCTTTTCCACCTGTACCCAGATGTCCCTACCAGCTGCTCCGCCGACAGAGCAGGAGAGACTAAAACGGCCAGCAGCTAATCCTCTTTCGCACGTCTATGAAAAGCAGACACGATCAAATCTCCGAGCCTGGAATTTAAAGGCAATTTGGATCCGTTTCCCAACCTCCCACCCGTTTCAGACAAGTGAATACGATGTGCGTCAGTCAAGGTTAATGCTTTATGATGTTAATAAGGTCAATGCTTATTGGTCAATGCCATGATGTTTATAGGAAGTAAAGGCATATAGCAAAAGCCAAGTAATTAAAAATCCATCCATTTTCTATACGGCTTATCCTTCTGGGTCGTGGGGAACCTATCCCAGGAGGCATGGGGCACGAGGCGGGTACAGGGTACAATCACATACACATTCACACACCCATTCATACACTATGGACACTTTGGACATGCCTACCATGAATGTCTTTGGACTTGAACGGAGGAGAGCATGCAAACTCCCGTACACACAGGGCAACGGCGGGAATCGAACCCGCAACCCTGGCGGTGTGAGGCGAACGTGCTAACCACTGCGGGGGTTTCCTCCGGGTACTCCGGTTTCCTGTCCAAAGACAAGCATGGACATGATTGGCGTGTCCAAAGTGTTCGTAGTGTATGAATGGGTGTGTGAGTGTGTATGTGATTGTGCCCTGCGATGGATTGGCACCCTGTCCAGGGTGTACCCCGCCTCGTGCCCGATGCTCCCTGGGATAGACTCCAGGTTCCCCGTGACCCTGAAAAGGATAAGCGGTATAGAAGATGGATGGATGGATGGATGGACATCATTTATGTCTGGTAGAACAGTATCGTTAGAAGTGTTCTTGTTAAACAGCTCTGTAAACACTGTACCATTACAATACAGCATGTCCCGCCTGACCAAGCATGTATTAGGCTAGTCGATGTCCAGCCATTACAAATGAGGCATTCTGAATCTTATTCATGAAAATTAACGGAATGAAAATCGATAAATGTGGTTAAAATTTTTGCTCAATATGCATGGAACCATCTGGGATTACTGCACGATTACACAACTTGAGTACACAGAGATGCGAAAGAGTTTGGTGACGTCAGTGGGATGCAGTTTACACACGGACGGGATCTAAATGCAACCACCAAATATTAAGCGAGATTTGTTTCGATTTAATTTAAGACAATCTGTTCTTATACTTTTGCAAATAGATCTGCAAATCGGGACATTAAATCTGTCGTCTCGTGTTCGTCTTTTGATCTCAAACCCAAACGTTTTCGGTGCTGTTCCAATACTTTCGGAGGCGACTGTATGTTGTGGGGGAAGAAAAACAAAAACGTAATAAATCTGAACGGAGTAAAGAGAAATATCACAATCCAGATATTTGCCAGCCATAGTCATGAAGAGCCTAGAACAAATAACTGCTACATAATTTATTCAGAAAATCCGTTTCCGTTTCTTTTTAATTGCATCTTCTCTTTTATCAGTATGCCAACTTTTCCTACTTTTGTATTTTTTGTAATACTTAGTCTTTTTTTTTTGTTGTTGTTGTTTCTGAAATTTCAACTGAAGCCAGGCCGAATTCCAAATTCATATCAAATGATAATCTGGAAATCTCTAGTGCCTATGCATATGTTCCTTTTCTTTCAAGGAGGCTGTGGCAGGAGACAAGGCTGCCTTCTCCTCAAGCGTATGGGTTTGGTGGGTTAATTTTGGAAATTAGAAGCTGTAGCTGTTAGAACAGTAGTATCTCTGTGCCTTGATGTGGCAGTACCGACTACAACGAGAGAAATCATTTCTTGGCACTGCAACGCTGGGAAACCTACCACGAGACTTGCTTTTAACTGCTCATTTATACTTCTGTACAAATCCAACATGGACTGGACTGTCCACAGTCTATTTCCATTTGTCCTACAAGTGATATTGGGGTCTGTCTAGTGGATAACATTATTCATACTATAAATTTTAAGCCCTTTTGCTATAAATACTTTTTGCGTGGTGCTCTGTATAGATCAGTTGTCACTGTACATATTAACGTTCGGCTCTTTGCACCATCTGGTTTCAATTGCAGACCAGAGCTGGCTGAATAGCGTGTTTTGTAACCTGTGCTGAATTCGAGCATGACTGGTGACAAAATGAAAGTTTTCTGCAGGAAGTGTGGCTAGTCCAGAAAGAGGGAAGTGAAACGGGAAATATAGTAGAATGGCATAACTGTACAAACACTGTCGTCTCTGTTTTTAACCTCTTTTTCTTTTTTAATAGACATCGCAGGCGTTAATAATAATAGCTGAGGTCTGGGGTGCGGTATGTTGTTTTATAATAGTATTACAATATCGTTGCTCGATATCCATTTCATATATCCATGTATGTTTTGCATATTATCCCCATGTTCATGTGAGTTTCCTCTTGGTTTTCCGGTTTCCTCCCTTCTCCTTGGTGGATTGTCTACTCTAAATTGCCCCAGGGTGTGTAAGTACGTGAGAATGTGCGTGTTCATGGTGTCCTGCGATGGACTGGTATCCCATCCACAGGGTGTGTTTTGGTTCTCACAATCGGCTCTCGATCCACTGCTATGACTTTGACTAGGATAAAGCAGCACTTTAATCTTTAATTAACGAATGGGTTAATCTTGATGTAACATCTATTTCCGTAGCCCTGCGATGGATCGGCACCCTGTCCAGGGTGTACCCCGCCTGGGATAGGCTCCAGGTTCCCACGTGACCCTGAAGAAGGATAAGCGGTATAGAAGATGGATGGATGGATGGATCTATTTCCATAGAGCGAAGCAAGATTTGTATAAACCATCTACGGATAGATAGCTCGGAGGTGAATACAAATACAAACGAACAAACAGCAAATATAAGTCGGGATTTAAAACCGTGAATCTTAAAGGCTGGAATCGTCACCAATAATGCGCAATGGAACCATTTAGT
Source organism: Ictalurus punctatus (assembly GCF_001660625.3). Classification (NCBI taxonomy): domain Eukaryota; kingdom Metazoa; phylum Chordata; class Actinopteri; order Siluriformes; family Ictaluridae; genus Ictalurus; species Ictalurus punctatus. Next base: position 22,002,740 of record NC_030433.2, read on the forward strand.
CTTCTTTCCAAGTTAGAAACCATCTAGGTCTGATACTTCTCCAGATCTAAAGTCCGTCTGAATTCAATACGATTCAGAACGATCGGAAACAGTGCCAATTCTCCTCTACGCCCCGAAGAAACGAAAATCGGGAGATTCTGCCTGTGGTCAGTCAAGCAGAGGTGCCAATCTCTGTCACTTTCAAACCCAAAGTGTTGGTAAACTGTGCGAAGAATGATAACTTGAGTGAGATACACAACCAGAGGTGAAAGAAGGGTTGGTGTGGGAGTCGGAGCAAAGAACTTGGCCCGCTGGAGCGAGATGTGGCGGTTGGTGTAATTGTTCTCGACATCTGCCCTGTTAATTACTGCCACAGAAAGGTAATCTCTAAAGATTATGCCAGCTGTCAGCGCTAACAAGCGAGCCACGAGGACATCGCTTCTTCCCCTTGTTCCCGAGCAAAAGCTTTTTTCTCTGCCTTTGGGATAGATGAAGGGTCCCCACTGCACAAATGAGGACATGGCATTGAACTTGACGGAATTGATGCTTTTATCTGCTGCACGTCACGAATCTGGAGACTGAACATTAGCCCTTCGGAAATTTACCCCTCATTCTGTTAACTACTTACTGTAGCAACGGATATACCACTGACCCAGGTCTCTCTCTTTCTTATTATTAAATACCAAAAAATAACAGAAAGAGACACCCCAAACCCTCTCACGTGCTCGGAGAGCCTCGAGATCAGTGCAAATAATAGACAGAGGTCACGTGACTTGGACCAAAACCACCTTTATGTTAATAAAAACTGGCCAATCTTTACTTTTAGGATTTCACATCGTTACTCTCTGAATCGATGTGTTTACAGATTTGCCTTCAGAGGTTTTGTAATCTAGTTGTTTATTCTATAAACCCCAGGACACTTCTGAGGCATCGACGGACAGTGCAGCGCTTGGCAGGCCTTGGAAAGTTGGATCGGTTATTCAGGGACACTCCTTCAGTGGGCATGACCTGTAGCAGTCAGGAGTCTGGCACTGAACGTGAGGGCAGGTTAACAGGAGGCTGCCCCCAGCAAGAGAATGAAAGATGGAGTACACATGGAAACAAATTAATTTTCTGCCTCGCATGTTGAGCGAGAAGTCCCCTACCAAGACCTGCCACAGGGTCTGCAGCATTTTCACCTCCTCATTTTAACCATGCTGCGCGTGTGGAATCTAAGCACTTATTTAAACACAAAATATAATCATTGCTTTTCATTTTCATTGCACCATTCGTCTGCACTCTTAAACACATCCTGGACCAGACAGAGAAAAAGTGCCTTGTTGTTGTTGTTGTTGTTGTTTGAACCCTGATTCCATGTGTCCTAAGATTAAAAGTTGGTCCCACCCCACCCCACCCCACCCCACCCCCTCCCCTCTTTCAGCTGCTCCCCTTTTGGGGTCTCCACAATGGATCACCCATCTTCATATTGATTCTGGCACAAGCCCTTCCAGACGCAACCCCACCCCCCCCAATTTTCTGGACTCGAGACCGGCACTGAGAGTGAACTGGCTTGTGCAACCCTCCAGTGTCTGGGGTTGGTTCCCTGAATGGGAATTGAACCGGGCCCACGGCGATGAGAACGCCGCATGCTCATCCTAACATTAAGTATCAATCAAAAAGGGAGCAATAAGGACTCGTGTATTCATTATTGTTTCGAGCATTGCTTTTATGACGACTATTTCATGATAAATATGCGATTCTTCAACACTTTCATTATCATTTACATATCTGAATAATGCAAATAGTCCCAGTCATCATAGCCTTTAGTCCACATCCAGTTCTTGCCCCTGAGGAAAAGCACAGCTTTAATGAGGTACTGACTTTAGCCCAAGAGTAGAACATTGTCTGGGATGTTTGTTTGCTTGTTTATTTATTTATTTATTTATGGCATCCGACTACTGATTAATTCCTTAACACCACGCTTGATGAATATCCAAGATTAACGGCGGATTTGCTTTAATGTTAATTTGATTGGAAACAGAGGCTGTGCATTCCTCCCTCATTGGGAGATGCTTGCCGCACTTGATTGATGTCAGCACCGACATCAACCCCCAGATTTTTCTTTTAATTCCCTGCATAATAATTCTCCTCTTCTTCTTCCCAGGTTCTTTCAGTCGCTAGGATTCCAGTCTTTGTGGCTCGTTCAGAATGTCTTGTTAAAAATTAAAGTGATTGTATTCGCCTTTCTAATGCAAATGCTGTCCCACACGGCCCCCTCCGAATGCATATGAGGGCCAGAGATGAGCATGTGAGGTAGTAAATGCGGCTCGGTACAGTGAAACGCATCATGATAGAATAGTGATGAGACCAGTGTTAACGCGCCAACCCCCCCCCCGCGCCTCACCCCCACCCCCCCCCCCCCCCATGCCCTGCAGTTTACTTGTCTCTCTCTCTGTCAGTCATACAGATACAACAGAGATCAGTGTAGGGTGGCATGATTATACTACATCTTTCAAACGCAGTCAGTTGATATGTTGGATCGTATATTGGAATATTTAGCGAATGGGCTGTCCGTGTGTATATAGGATAGAGTTCCAGAAAGAAAAGTACTTATTTTTCTAAGTTAGCGCCCTAGAAATGAAAACATATAGGTTTAAATGAACAGCAGCCCAAATAAATATAGTCAGCTTGCGATGCTAAAATGTGATCTTTTGTTAAAAACAAAATCACAAGAATACTCTGCTCTCATGGATATCAAAACAATTACAAACACAACACACAGGTTTATCAAAAAAAAAAAAAACTTTGTGAAATATAGGTGTGCAACAATTTTTGGTACCCCTATGAATTCATATGAGAAAAATATATATTTGAAGTATATTCGGATTGATATTTAAAAAGTTTTTTAGTACACCCGGGTGACTAGAAATAGGAAATTGTTCAACCATGACTTCCTGTTTCACATTGGTATAAATATGGTAAATGGTCTGCACTTATATAGCGCTTTTTTAACCTTAGCGGTTCCTAGGCACTTTACACTGGTTCGCATTCACCCATTCACACACACACTCACACACCAATGGTAGCAGAGCTGCCATGTAAGGCGTTAGCTTGCCATCGGGAGGAACTTGGGGTTCAGTGTCTTGCCCAAGGACACTTCGGCGTGTGGATTCACGTGGGCCGGGAATCGAACCGCCAACCCTACGATTAGTGGACAACCCGCTCTACCACCTGATCCACAGCCGCCCCTAATATATGAGGTAACACACAGGCCAAATTCCCTTAGTCATTCATAACAGTGGGTAAGACCAAGGGATATAGCTGTGATGTGCGGCAAAAGGTTGTTGAGCTTCACAAAATGGGAAGTGTCTATAAGAAAATAGCACAAGCATTGAAAACGCCCGTTTCCACCATCAGGGCAATAGTTAAGAAGTTCCAGTCAACTGGAAATGTTATGAATCGACCTGGAATTGGACGTGTGCCTATATCGTCTCAACGCACTGTGAAGAGGACGGTTCGAGTGGCCAAAAAATCTCCAAGGATCACAGCTGGAGGATTGCAGAGATTAGATGCGCTTGGGGTCAGAAAGTCTCCAAAACTACAATCCGAAGTCACCGACATCACCACAAGTAGTTTGGAAGGGTTTCAAGAAAAAACCCCTCTACTCTCATCCAAAAACAAACTCGAGCGTCTTCAGTTTGCCAGACACTACTGGAACTTCAGATGGGATCGGGTTCTAATTTCTAAAGTAACGATTTCTTTCTTCACCCAAAAACTGACATTGGAATTAATTAGAGAGCAGCAAAAGAGAAAGCAATAGTAAAGACGACTGCATTAATGTGAGCTTCTGTGGCCATGCTGGAGAAGCAGTAGGTGTTCATCCCTGCCTCTGTTGCTCTCTGTCTTCCCAATCTTTTCATGCATTTGGGTTGAATTTGCTAGGACGGCCGGTCCTGGACACATTAACAGTCGTTTGAAATCTGCGCCACTTGTAGATGATTTTCCTTACATGGAACGGTGTATTTCAAAGAATTTGGAGATCTTTTTAAATCCCTTGCCAGACTCACAGTCATCCACAGGCTTCATTCTGAACGCCTTGTAGATCTCTTTAGATCTTGGCATGACGACACCACACACCTCAATAGCAAAGGGAGCACCGGGCACTACATGTGAGAGGGGTATAAATAAAACAGGTTCCACCTGCACTCCCTAAGCAGGTTCTAATTCATGTCTTTGAACTGGGATTCCAGTGGAGAACCGAACCCATATTTAGGTTTCAACAGGATTGTTGTCCAAATTCTCTCTTAAATAATTCCTCAGAATCAAATAAACTTCTCATCATTTGTCACCACTACCTTTACAGAGGTGTTTTTTTCTCCAGAAAATGCAGGTGGGAGTCATCCTGTCTGAACTGCAGGCGTTTACCCAGGTGCCTCCTTACGGGCGATAAGATCTTGGAGCTCATTCAAGATTCCATGCAAGTAATATCCTTACCTTTATTGACGGAATAATATATGTATTTGAACTGTACGATTATGCTCTGTGAAGAAATTGTAAGATTGTGCTCTAACGATATCTTCCTCATAACCTGAATTGATGCCAGTGGAGTGCAGTTTACAGAGGAGATACAGATGAAGCGCTTAATAAAACAGATAGAGGAATAATAAACTTGTAATACATTTTTTCAACGAGATACACTGATTCACTTTATTTGGGACTTACTCACATATTTGCTCCCCCCCAACAATAAATAAACAAATAAATAAATAAAGCGGCTTGGACTTTTTAAGACTCTGTCGAGGCAAGTGAGCCATTCAGAACTTCACAGCTTGTCCTCTCAAAGTATATCAGTGAGAATGATTGCATCACATGAGTCTAAAAGACAAGACGCAGGGGAGGAGCACCAGCTGCCTGTCTTTGTCAGTTGACAGCATTAATCTGCTGAAGAGAACTCTCTGAGGACTTTTGCAGAGCTCGGAGGAGAAAGAGCATGAAGCCATCTGTGCAGAGATAACTTTCTCCCAGCATTAGCAGTAATAGTTTTCCTTCTCACAATTGCTGATAATTACTGTTGATGGAGCATGGAGATGTTTCCTGTCCCACAAGAGAGAACCACGCTTGTCGCTATGGCTAAGAGTGGGCAGTGGATAATAAATGAGGTGCTTGATTGGTTGAGACAGTCCCATGCAAATGTAAAATTAAATATTCATGTTGTGTGGTTTGGGTTGTTGAAGTTTCCACTTGATCCACTGGGTCTCATACGTCAGGGCCTGGAATTATTTCACCCGAACGTATAATAAACAAAACTTAAAATAGCACACATTTAAAAATAAATAAATAAATAAAATACCACAAAATGGTTATCCAATATTTACCCTTATAGCAACACAACCAGATATAATCACAAAGATCTGATCGCAAATTATACGAAAGTTATACTAAAATCTAAACATAGACTGGAAATCATAATATATAACCCCTTGACATATCAGCCCCATGCTCTATGCTCAGTGCTGGCCAGTCCCATGTTTCGGTTGTACAGAAATAACTACGCTAAAATGTGCTAGCTGGTTCACTAACGAGTTAGCTAGTAAGCTAGTGCATTAATATAGACTAAGGGTACGTCTCAATCAGCTCCCTAGTTCAGCAGTCAGGGTTCTGATCAGGGAGTCGGCCATTTTAAGGGCCGTCTCAATCGCTAAAAAAGAAAAACAAAGTGCACCGGAGCTCCCTAAAAAATCCCACAATGCACCGCAAAAACCAGGGAGCATCGATGCTCACTATGTTCGCTTCCTGGAAATGACGTCATGTTTTCTGAAACCTCTCAGCTCGGAATTTTTTTCAAAAATGGCCGCCGAACTCTTAGCCAACTTTCGGCTACGATGTAAGTAGCTTGCTATCGTTGTTCTAGCTCGCAAATGATTACGATTTTTAACTTTAATTGATGTTCTATATACGGTTTAAGTGTGATTTAAACGGGATTTTTACATTTTTTTTTTTTTTTACTTATATTTTTTTTAACGATTTAAAACAATCCACTAGCGATCCTGCTTGAAGTACCGTGACAGAAAGCGTGTGATTAAGCTAGCAAATTTATATTACATATAATGTCAGAAACATATCGGTCCTTCCTGTACTTAGTCATGTCACTGGAAATTGTTACTGGAAGTGTCCCAATGTGTAGTGAACCAGTGACCTTACCAGTGTACAAACTCATGTACACAATGTACTGATTCATGACCTGGGGAGCTAGGTCATGAATCAGCTAGCCAAGTATACACCAAGTCATCGGCCAGCGTTTCACCTATGAGCTGTGGTGTTCTTTCCTCACATGACGATTCCTACCTGGCACAAATATACTGTATATGGTTCTTCCTCCCTACTTGTGAGTGAATTGGGCTACATTCTGGGTTTAAGTGCTTTCTCACTGCGTGTTTTCACACAGTTATTCAGTGTCAATGACCCAAATTCCATACAATACGACATACAGGCTAGATTTCCCTTCTGAGAGCACATTTGGATTTAAACCTGCCACAGAGCACTGACAGTAATTGATCTCAACAGCTTGTAAATCTGAAGGTCTGAAAACAATTAACATCTTTTCTCCGAGCTCAACGCTGACCAGCCAAAGAATAATATTTGTTTTTGCTAGCAGTTTCACGGATCACGTAAGATCGTTGAGCTTTTACTGTGTTTGTAAAAGATTTCAGCATCCACTATAACCGGAGAGGGGGCAGCTTTGGCAAGGTTTTTGTTTTGTTTTTTTTTAATCATTTTAAAGGAATTTATACTCTTCATCATGGGCTTTGTTTTCTTGGTCATCAACGCCCCCCCCCCCCCCCCCCCCCCAACATTTACAAGCATTTCATTTAAACGTTTTACTTCATTCCCAGGGTGTAAATACCTTAATGTGATCCCCATCCCAAAGAAAAAACATGACAGTCTCTTGAAACTATAAACCCATAAATGGCATAGACAAATGGTTGACTTATATGACTTCGGTTGTGAAGCATGTTTAGTGTTTCTTTTCACCGACATTGAATTTGCAGCTGGAAAACTCAGGCCTGGGATAGACGGGGTTTGTATGAGCCTGCTGTTGAATAGCTTTTGTTGGCACCTCTTCATTTCGGGTAATGAAATTCCACCACGTGTGCTCCTATATAACGTGTACATATATGTTTCACAGTCTCCATGGAATCAGCTTCCACTAGATCCATTTTACAACGCTTTTTCTTGATACTACAGTATTTTACTGTTAAACCCAATACATTTATAATATTTGAATAGCTGGAATGCATGTTATCCAAATCCAATAACATGGATTGCATGTTATACAAAAAAAGTTATCCAACACCTATCACTAGTGTGAAAAACTAATTGCCCCCTTAAACTTAAAATCTGGTTAGCAGGAATAACTGCAATCAAACGCTTCCGATAACTGGAGATCAGACTTTCACTTACTTCTAGGACTAGGATTTACTCCTACGCTTTGGATCGTTGTCTTGCTGCATAATCCAGTTGCTCGTGAGTTTCACTTTACGGATTGAAGATTACGGATATTCTCCTTTAGGATTTTCTGGTCGAGAGCAGAATTCATGTTTCACTCAATTATTGCAAGTTGCCCAGGCCCTGAAGGAGCAAAGCATCCCCACACCATCGCACTTCCTCCACCATGCTTTACCGTAGGGATGATGAACTTTTTGTGGAATTTGGTGTTTGGTTTACGCCAGATGTAACGGGACCCCTGTCTACCAAACAGTTCCACTTTTGACTCATCAATCCACAGAACATTCTCCCAAAAAGGTTTGAAGATGTGTGTGTTCTGGCAAAATTCAGTTCTTCTGGGTTAGCAGTGGTTTTCTCCTCGCCACACTTCCATGGATGCCATTCTTGCCCAGTGTCTTTCTGATAGTGGAGTCATGAACAGTGACCTTTATTGTTGTAAGAGAGGCTTGTAGATCCTTTGTTGTTGTCCTTAGCTCTTTAGTGACTTGCTTGATGAGTCGTCGCTGTGCTCTTGGAGGAATTTTAGAGGGTCGGCCACTTCTTTGAAGGTTCACTACTGTCTCGAGTTTTTTCCATTTGGAGATAACGGCTCTCACTGTGGTCCTTTGGAGTCCCAGACCCTTTGAAATAGCTTTGTGAGTACTTTTTCACAGCACTGTACTACAGATTTGGTAGATAGAAACTGGCTCGAAAGGCAGCTCTTAGGTCGGTTGTATGACATAAAGTTTTGCTATCACTCTCCCCTCTTGCATTTCATCAACAAATTTGCATATACTATACGTCTCCTTAGAAAGAATCTCCTGGGCGCACATTCTGTAATAAAGACCTTTGGACAGTTTTTGAGCTGCTATATTGAACCTGAAATAAATACAATTCTGAAGTACTGATTTAAAAACTAAAGTTAAAAAAAAAAAAAGTCAAAATAAGTTTAAAAAAAAAAAAAAGGGTTTGCATCTGTAGCAATAGGATAAACATGTGTTGTTGTTTTTTCTAAGTTGCATACAGCTATTAGACGTTCTTCAGAAGTTCTTTTTTGATTAGTGGGATTTCATGTCGTTTAAAATGTCAAGTACATTACAAGAATAATTAAAGCAAGACTCTGTATTAGGCTTAGTCTCTCATAGGCTTAGTCTCTCAGTCATTATCAAGAGTCACAGTGCCCTCTATTGGGTGTAACATTCTCTTCACAGTAGATTTCGTACAAAGCGATCGGGGATCCTTTTGATCCGCACAATCCATAAAGGATTGTAAGGTCATTTTATTATTAAGTCCCAGCAGTATAATAAACTGGCAACTTAATGCATAGAAGATTTTAAACAAACAGAAATTACTGCAATACAGTGGCTGAACTGATAATTATTCAGTTCTGAAACTATTTAATCTTTATAAAGGTTTACGGGAATAAAAACGTACCAGTTCTCTAGACATGATATCCACTATAGCCTGTTGATCGGTATGAATTTGGTCATGCATAGTTTTTGAGATGTTACTCTTTTGGCAATCGAATTACAAACCAGCATCTACGTATATCGTTACACCAAGGTCCTTAACTGTAACTTTTGCTTGCACAGAATAGTCACGAAGCTTGTTTTACAGAGTAATATTAGCAACATTACTGTCAGCAGAGCTTATAGACTACATGGCGAAATGTATGTGGAAACCTGACAGTCGCGCCCGGATGTTGTACCGTTGCCACAAAGGAAGGTAGAAGCACACGATTGTCTAAAATGTATTCACAGTTGTCTGTATGCTGTAGCATTGCAATTTTGCATCGCTGAATCTAAGAGTCCCGAAACTGTTCCTGTATGACAATGTCCCTCCATGTGAGCTCCATGAAGACGTGGTTTGCCATGCTTGGTGTGGAAGATCTTGAGTGGCCTGCAAAGAGCCCTGACCTCAACCCCTCTGAACACCTCTGAGATGAATAGGAGCGCTGACCAAGTGTGCTTGGCTTCCTCACCCGACATCGATGCCCGACCTTGCTAATGCTCTCGAAGCTGAATGAACACAAATCCCCACAGCAACATGCCCTCTCAGAAGAGTGCATCCAGCTGTGATCCTCGGAGATGTTTTGTTCACTCGAACCGTCCTCTTCACAGTGCGTTGAGACGATATAGACACACGTCCAATTCCAGGTCGATTCATAACATTTCCAGTTGACCGGAATGTCTTAATCATCGCCCCGATGGTGGAAACGGGTGTTTTCAATGCTTGTGCTAGTTTCTTATAGACCCTTCCCATTTTGTGAAGCTCAACAACCTTTTACCGCACATCACAGCTATATATATATATATATATATATATATATATATATATATATATATATATGGTCTTACCCATTATTACGAATGACCAAGAGAATCTGGCCTGTGTGTTACCTCATATTTATACCCCTGTGAAACAGGAAGTCATGCTTGAACAATTCCCTCTTCCTAGTCATCCAGGTGTACTAACAAAAATGTAAAACATCAATGGGAATATACTTCCAATATATTTTTCTAATATGGGGTGTCAATAATTCTTGCACACCTATATATAACAAATAAATATTTTTTTTGATAAACCTGTGTTGTGTTTGCAATTCTTTGATATCCATGACAGCACAGTATTTTTGTGATTTTGTAAACAAACAAATGCAGTACATGTAATGTACATCTGAATTATATTTCACGTTTAAGATTTAAAGTTCTCCTGTAATAACTCACAGGAAACAACAACACATATTGGTGACCTTTACCTACAATGACCTACATTCTGACTTTTGCACTGTACTGAGTTTTTTTTTTTTTTTTCTTACTGTGTTTCTATCTCATATGCAGTCGTGCTCAGCCAAAATCCAGAGGCTGAGGTGGAATGGGAAGGACAATGATGATGGACTATGTCAAATCGATCTTCTCCGGTCTGCTCACATCACGCTCGGACATGGCTCGGCACTCTCTCAGCCGGTGGCCTTCGGTCTAAGTCCATCATCGTGAGACTGTTTACCACTTAACGCTCCCAATGGCTGCACAACTCTTGAATAGTTTATCAGGAGGCCACATGAAAAATACAGGAAATGCTCAGCTGTCGATCTCTGCCACCGCTTGGCATCCAGCAGATCCTGAGTGGGCGGATTTCATAAGTCCGCTCTCAAGAACGTGACGGCTCACCTCGGTGTCTTTTCTCAAAACAGACTGATATTTATTTAGCTGCTGTTCGTTTGTTATGTGAGTTCTGATTTACTTGTAGATGTTCATGTGAAAGGCTGCGCTCTGCTGTACTACTGATTCCATCTTCAAACAAAGGAATCTCCGAATTGAATCGGTTTCACACTTGGACTCAGGGCTCTTGAGTAATGGGCTTTGAATTCCAGTTGACATCAGGAAAGCGTCACCACATGATATGCGTGTGGATGGGGTTTGTCCATCATGAAGACGAGCCTGATGGAGTCAAGATGTTAAAGTTAAAGTTCTGCACACTTGCAAAAAGGGTTTGTTTCCTGTCTTTTTTTTTTTTTTTTAAATATCTGGTATACTTAGAATCATGCGCCGTTTAAAATGACCTTTTTCCTTCGTGTATTGTGACATCGTTTGTAACATAGACCGAGTGGTAAGAGCAAATGGTGACGCGCTCAGAAAATATAGTCGTACCGTTTCTCCAGGTAGATTCTGTAAGGCACCTTCCCGGTGTGGTCGCACGCTCGTCTCTACATTAGCTCGTGGGTCCATGTTACGTAGAATTACTCGAGCCGACGTCTCGGGCATTCCATTAATTAAACATCAAAACAAAAAGATTTCGAGAACTCGCAGTAGACTTTCATGACATTCGCGTCCACATGAAAGCTTATAAGGTTCGTTCTATTTAAATAAATCATTTCGAACACAGTGAATAAACCTAGAATTTTTTTTTCTTCTGGTTTACAGAGTTGCGTTTCAGATGTTTCTGTAGGCATTACTGGCAACATTAGCTGTAACAGTTTGAGTTCTGAGATTGCTCTCATGACGAATAGGTCGATTACTTGTCATGTCTTCGCCTAGCTTCTTTCATTCTTGCCTTTACAGAAGTCCAACAAGCCATGTTTGTGCCTCCCTAAGATTCAAATAAAGTCCCTGAGGGAAGAACTCCTCGTTGCATCCGATGACACTTGGGAACACAAGACACCCACTTAAATAATTAAGAATGCTTAAAGCTTCTTTGGTTGTCTGTACGACGGGAGGAAACCCTTACAGCTTCTACGTAGAACCCTCTTTGAAAAGGATTCCAAGCAGAGAAATTTTTGGAAGCTAAGAATTCATAATTATCCAATAAACCTTTTAAGAACCCCCGTTTGAAGAACGTACGCATTAACCGGGTAAAGGCTGGTTCACACCGAGGACAATATCTGTAACGATAACGATAAGGTTCAAAAAAATCGTTCTAAATATAAAAGAATAGGCGAGTCCACACCAGAACTATAACGATAACGATAACGGCACAGAGGAACGGTATCGTCGGAATCACTTCCGGAACGTTTTTTTTTTTTTTTTTTTTTTTCCAAGCTGATGAACGATAAAAACATTGACAGCCAATCAGAATCCATCCTGCTTTAAAGAGCTCGAGGACTTAGAATAAACAGAACAATAATACTATATAAATTATTATTATTATAAATAATAATAGTACGTTGGTGTGGGCACTAATATAGTTGTCATTATAGTTATCGTTCTTGGTGTGGACGGGCCTTAAGAATGTAGAACAAACAAAAGGGTTTATGGTTCTTTAAGGGTTCTTTGGTAAATTAAGGGTTCTTAGCTTGCTACATGGGTTCCACAAGAGGAACTGTAAAATGCTGTTCATTTCTTTTATCTGTTGCACTTATATTACACCTGTTCATTTCTCAAAATGCATGAATAAAGCAGCAGACTTTTCCCAAGTTTTCTCCTAGCACTAGCTTTATAACCTTTATAAAGAGAGAGGTGCCTTAAACCTGAAATGTTCTGCATGCACACTATACTTATGTAGGAAGCCCCTAAAAAAATGAAGACCGAGACTCGAAACCTTCCCGTTATAAATAGACCCTAAAAGTGGAACTGTGAGCAATCCTGAGCATTACGTTCGGACTTAAGTCCTAAGTTTAAGCCAAGCTCCGAGGAGCTTGGACCATCCTGAGCCGAGATACTGAGGTTTCCGTAAACAACCACGTAACCAAAATTTGTTGTGTGCCATGACACAAAGATTGCTGTCATAGTTTAACCAAGTAAAAAAAAAAATTTAAACCAAGTAAAGAAAAACAAACAATCAAACAAACAAACTAACAAAACTGCCAAGACATAGAGGTAAGCACGGTGCTTTTTAGTGGTTAGCACGTTCGCCTCACACCTCCAGGGTCGGGGGTTCGATTCCCGCCGCAACCCTGTGTGTGCGGAGTTTGCACGTTCTCCCCGTGCTGTGGGGGTTTCCTCCGGGTACTCCGGTTTCCTCCCCCAGTCTAAAAACATGCATGGTAGGCTGACTGACATGTCCAAAGTGTCCTTAGTGTATGAATGGGTGTGTGTGTGTGTGTGTGATTGTGCCCTGCGATGGATTGACACCGCTTCCAGGGTGTACCCCTCCTTGTGCCCCATGCTCCCTGTGATAGGCTCCAGGTTCCCCCGTGACCCTGAAGGATAAGCACTATAGAAGATGGATGAATGAATGGATATATATATATATATATATATATATATATATATATATATATATATATATATATATATATATATATATATATATTTATAGTGTTTGCTTGTTTTAATTTCACGGGAGAAACGCCAACACTCCATATCTCCCGTTCATCTGTCACCATTTGATCACAGACCCTACATTTCCCAGAATGCCAGTAATGTGTCCTGCACTTCCGCATCCGCATGACGCACACGTGTTTCCGAGGTAACGGGCTTGCTCTGTACTACGATTAGCCCTGTGTAGAGAAGGCGATAGGGGTGCAGAGGGGGATTCTGTTTTCGGGAACAGATATCCGAGGCCATTTCTGGGATTTATTTATCCCACCCCCCATACGCGTCGTTGAGACGGAGAGGACCTGCTGAAGTGACAATATGCTGAATATGTGGAAAGTCAGAGAGCTGGTGGATAAAGCGTGAGTATGCTCTTGGATTGTGTGTGTGTGTGTGTGTGTGTGTGTGTGTGTGTGTGTGTGTGTGTGTGTGTGTGTGTGTGTGTGTGTGTGTGTGTGTGTTTTATTTTGCAAGGCCTGTAGTTGGACCGTTACTTATGCAGACAAGGGAGACGCCGAATTTGACCGTGTTGTGACGTCATCTTCCGGGCAGATACCAGCCTAGCGTCGTTTGTTTATCTAGCACAAATTTCATGATATTTTACTTAGTTGTTTCAAATCTTGGCGTCAAACGTTGAACTCTCACATTTTCACGGTTAGCTTGGCGGCTAAAGCTGGCCGGTAGAATACAGGCAGCTACTTCAGCTAGCTGAAGCTACTACCTTAACTAGCTTAACTAGCTGAGGCTACTAGCTTAACTAGCTGATGCTACTAGCTTAACTAGCTAGAGCTACTAGCTTAACTAGCAAACTAGCTGAAGCTACTAGCTTAACTAGCTGAAGCTACTAGCTTAACTAGCTGAAGCTACTAGCTTAACTAGCTAACTAGCTGAAGCAACTAGCTAACTAGCGGAAGCTAGCTAACGCTGGATCCAGAATGAAACATACATACGAATGATTAGAAGCGTGTGTGTCTGTCCTGTTATAGAGAAGTGTGTGTGTGTGTGTTTGTTTGTTTGTTTGTTTGTTTGTTTGTTTGTTTGTTTGAAATAAATATTTAACCAAGTCTCAATGCACTGTTTATCACTATGATAATGCAACGTCCGATGGCTGGTCAGATAAAACCAATGTTTTGATGGGTTCATGTAATAAGCTAACATTAGTTAGCTCTGTGTGTGTGTGTGTGTGTGTGTGTGTGAACAAACACACAAAAAGATCCCCCCCCCCCCCCCCCCCCCCAAAAAAAAAAAAAAGATCCTGTAGTAGTCATGTCATAGCTAATATTGGATTTATTCCCTTCACAAACGGAAGAATATAAAGTACGCAGTGCATTTGTATGGCTTATTGAATAATCTGTAGATTTCTCCATACAACCCCTTTTCCCGGTTTGTTTGATCGGTCCTTCGTCTGGAAAAGAAAGACCGTGCACGAACCCCTCGTACGTTAGAGATTTCGCATCCAAAATGACGATAAACATCTCTTCTCTTCACTTCTCTTGTCTCTGGCTTGACTTGAGAACTGGCTTTTAGAAACCCGATGCGATAACCGGTGGGAATCGGTGCAATGCTTCAAGTCCCCGTGAAATCAGAATTGGAAGTACAATGACAAGACATACGCGTTTGAAATCTTACAGTCTCGCTCTACTACTGAGACGATGACATCATCCTGCACTTCAGCTTCTCGTCAGATTTTCTGGCCAGTCCGATCGGAAGTGTCCCGCCCTTGACGTTATAGAAATCCTTGGTGCTAACTGGGACGTGCGGTTTAGCCCGGGCTGTGAGGTAGGGAGGTAAGCGATATGCTATTGGCAGTCGGCCATGACTTCCTGTTTCAGTGGAAATTGCATCGATACATCTAAGAACACTTTTTGCGACCTTAAGTTTGAATCCCAGTTTCCCTTTGGGGCTTGCCTTGGCGCTCTGCTGCACTGGGGTGTATTAGCATTGTGACACGTTAACGGGGTAAGGTGGTCGGGGGTACGCATGGCAGAGGTGGGCTGGTGTGCACACTTTCAATATCCAAACCGAGCATTTCTGCTGTGCTACTTGTTAATCAGACTTTACACACACACACACACTGACCGAGGACTTTGTTAACACTGGGCTGTCTCTCTCTCTCTCTCTCTCTCCCCCTCTCTCTCTCTCTCTCTCTGAGCTCCATGTGGTGTGAAGGTTCAAGGTTGTATACAGAACAGACACCACAGACGTGAAGTGTGTTTCTTAGATGTCCCGCTGATGTAACGTTCGACCAGTGTTAAGTTTCCACCAAGCAACAATAACAACCACAAATTATGCCGTCCATTAATAATTTACGGCGTGAATATAGGTCATTGGCTGACCATAACCTGAAGCCGCAGCACCTCTAGAAATTTCTAGAATTCTGCGTAAGTATGACCTAAAACAACATCAGATTTTTTTTTTTTTTGTCCTAAAAGTAGATGAAGAGAACCCTATTAAACAAACGAGGCAAAAATGGTACCCTTGGTTATTTATTTATTTATTTATTTATTTATTTATTTATTGAGGAAAATGTTCCAGTGTTACATACCTGCGAGTGGGAAAAGTATGTGCACCTTTTGCTTTGAGTATTCAATGTGACCCTGTTAAACGTTTCCGGGAAGTGTCGATCGGTCCTGCACATCGGCTTGGACGAATTTCGGCCCGTTCCTCAGTACAGAGCAGCTTCGATTCTGGGATGTTTGTGGGTTTCCTCACATGAACTGCTCGCTTAGGGTCAGGACTTTCCAAAACATTAACTTCATTCGTCTTTTACCATTCTTTGCTAGAACAACTTGTGTGCTTAGGGTCATTGCTTTGCTGAATGACCCACTTCTTCTTGAGATTCAGGTCACGGACAGACGTCCCGACATTTTCCTTTAGAGCCCGCTGGGATATTTGATTATTCATTGTTACGTCAACGATGGCAAGCCGTCCTGGCACAGATGCAGCAAAACAGGCCCAGACCGTGATACCACCGCCACCGTGTTTCACAGACGAGATGAGATGTTCTTATGCTGGAATGCAATGTTTCTCTTTCTCCAAACATAACGCTCCTTATTTAAACCAATTTTTGGCCTCGTCTGTCCACAAAACATTCGTCCATTAGGCTTCTGGCTCGTCCACGTGGTCTGTAGCAAATGCCGACGGACGGCGATGCTCTTTTTGCAGAGCGGTGGCTTTCTCCTCGCGACCCTGCCCTTGATAACTCACCACTTTGCCGATGTGCAACAGTGAATTGGTTTACTCATTCTAAGCATTCCCCATTTCTGGCAGTATTTTTTTTTAAGAATGAGATCGTCTTAGCACACAGGAACTGCATGATAAATTTTTATTTGGCAATACTTTTTACGATAACGTGAAGAATAATTCTGTTTTTTCATTATAGCTCCTCTGACCTTTTGGCGTTGTCCGCACGGCATGGAATTTCATTTTCGGATCTACTGGAGCATGTTAAACTTTTCTCAAGACTCGTGGGTTAATGAAAGCCTCCTTTCTGGGCATATATTGTGCGCAGGAATGTGTTTGCCAGGGCCTAGGAGACAGTTTTAGCTTTGTGCTGACCTTGGGTTAGAAACCTAGGTAAGATGCTTTGGGAAAGGATTTTTTCGGTATGTAAGGCAGTTGAGGACTGACCCTTGAACAGACACCGATGTATGTAAAGTGCTGTGAAAGTGTTTCTTCCGGTTCTGTGTACATCTCGTACTAAACAAAATCTAAGATCACACGAAAACAGCCCGAGTAAACACTAAATACAGTTTTTAAATGATGTTTATCGAAGCAAAAAAAGTGTATGTAGTAATTCCTCAAATCTATGAAACTGCATTCGTAACGGGGTTCTCGGTGGTGATTACTGCAAACGCTGTTCAGCACTTTAGAACTTTTTCAGCAGTTGGTTAAGAGGAAACACACCACGCCAAAACTGACAGAAATTCCCGAAATGATGAGGAAGAAGGTGATTGAAATACATCAGTCTGGGAAGGGTTACAAAGCTATTTCAAAGGCTCTGGGACTCCAAAGGACTACAGCGAGAGACATTATCTCCAAATGGAAAAACTCGAGACAGAAGTGAACCTTCTCAGAAGTGGCCAAAATTCCTCCAAGAGCACAGCGACGACTCCTCCAGGAAGTCACAAAAAAGCCAAGGACAACATAAAAGGGCCCATACACCTCTCTTGCGTCAATAAAGGTGTGCAAGAGTTCATGACGCCAGTATCAGAAGGACACTGGGCAAAAATGGCATCCATGGAAGAGTGGCGAGGTGAAAACCACTGCTAACCCAGAAGAACATTAAGGCTAGTCTGAATTTTACCAAAACACACCCTGATGATCCTTAAACCTTTTGAGAGAACGTTCTTTGGATTGATGAGTCGAAATTGGAACTGTTTGGAAGACAGGGGTCCCGTTACATCTGGCGTAAACCAAACACCGAATTCCACAAAAAGTTCATCATACCTACAGTCGAGCATGGTGGAGGAAGTGTGATGGTGTGGGGATGCTTTGATGCTTCAGGGCCTGGGCAACTTGCAATAATTGAGTGAAACATGAATTCTGCTCTCGACCAGAAAATCCTAAAGGGGAATGTCTAGTCTTCAGACCGTAAACTGAAACTCACGCGCAACTGGATTGTGCAGCAAGACAACGATCCAAAGCGTAGGAGTAAATCCTAGTCCTTGAAGTAAGTGAAAGCCTGATCTCCAGTTATCGTAAGCGTTTGGTTGCAGTTATTGCTGCTAAAGTCTGCTAAAGGAGAACAGTGGGCAGTTTAACTACTCAGGACAAACAAGGGACTCATGAACAGCTCTCACAAACCATAAACACAGTCGTGGATCGTCCAGGTAACGAGACACAGTATTAAGAATCAAGGGTGTGTAAACTTTCGAACTGGTTTATTTGTGTAAATTCAGTTAGTCTTGTGGACTGTATGTAAACATCTGTGATGTGAACTAGCTTATTCAGGGCAGGACTAAATAAAATAAAAAAACTAAATGCAATGTTAATGAGCCCTCTTTTTAAAAAAAAAAAAATTTTTATTATTAACATTTTTGTAGATTCTGCAAGGCGTATGTAAAATTACGACCACAATACTATAATCGTATAATACTGTAACTTTTATACATTTGAAAAAAGTTTATAATGTAGAAAACACCACCGCTCATAGCTAAGAGTTTTGGCCAACAGCGTGCTGCCGTTTTATCAAAGTGGCAGAAACGGCGTGCTGTCTGAAATCTCGTTTGACGATCTGGACTATGATTAGACGTTAGAGTCATGGTCTCACTGGGAATTCATATTCATTTCCTATAGGCAGTGGAGGCCTGGCGGTTGAGGCTCTGGGTTACTGATCGGAAGGTCGGGGGTTCAAGCCCCAGCGCTGCCAAGCTGCCACTGTTGGGCCCTTGAGCAAGGCTCTTAACCCTCTCTACTCCAGGGGGCGCTGTATCATGTCTGACCCTGCGCTCTGACCCCAAC
>NC_030433.2:22028898-22036398 GCF_001660625.3 Ictalurus punctatus
ACGTTGCAGGAAGGATGCTTGGAAATGCGGTAAAACAATTGGATTAAAGCTTTTCTGGGTCCATCCATCCATTTCCCGTACCGCTAATCCTACACAGGGTCGCGGGGAAGCCTGGAGCCTATCCCATGGAACTCTGGGCACAAGGCAGGGGACACACTAGATCGGGTGCCACCCCATCAGGGGATACAATCTCACGCATGTTCACACACTATGGACAGTTTGGAAATGCCAAAAGCGTCCTACAATTGGACTGGGAGAGGAACCCAGAGGAAACCCCCAAAGTGGGAACTCCGCACACGCGCACACACGCTGTAGGTGGGATTCGAAACCCCGACCGGTGTTAACCGCTAAGCCCCTGTGCCCCGTCCGGAGTCATGAAAGAACTGCATGTGTGTTGATGTGTTCCGTCCAGTCTTTGTGCACAAATATGTATTCTCTCCTTTTGCGAATAATCCTCTTCCCCGAGAGTTAAAACGTGTCTCGTCCTCAGCGGGAGAGCGCGTCGACTCCGAGTCGAAAAGCAAGTGGGACGAAGACTGGGAGAAGAGCAAAAGTGGCTTTCCTTTCAGCGAGAAGCTCGGCGAGATCGGCGATAAGATCGGCAGCACCATCGACGACACCATTAACAAGTTCCGCAAGAAAGAAAGAGAGGACTCTCCCGATCGAATCAGGTGAAACTTATTCCCACTTCTCTGGTCGCGTCTACTGATGGGTCGATCTTTGCGTGGCGTGAAGGAAGCCGGGCGTCGGATGATCTGCATGTTATACTCCGGGCTGAAATAAACTGAAGAATTTGACTTTAAATACTTGTTTTGCTTCCTGAAGATTTCTGTGTTGTTTTTTTTTTTTTGCTTCTTTGCTTTCATTAGCAGATCAGCATCCGATCGTGTCTTAGCTGTTAAAATGAGAGTCATTATTTATTTATATTTATTTAATCTCTAGCGACAACGAGGAGGACAGAATATCTCAGAACGGTCGGCCGGCTAAGTCTGAATTCAAGGATGAGGAGGACATGGTGGCGCCCAAGAGCGCGCAGGTGATGCAGGCCACTGAGACGACCACTCCCACCAGCACCGCTGCACGCAAACGGGGTGGAATGCCCTCCAAAACGGTGGATTTGGGCGCAGCTGCGCATTACACAGGGGACAAGAGCAGCCCAGACGCAGACGATACGAAGGTAGTTTACATCTGTTTGGCGTCACCTGAAACGCCTCATAACCGAACAATCTGAAATGAGATTTGTACAGTGTGTGTGTGTGTGTGTGCGCGGGTGTTCTCGTTAAGATTACGTGTGTCACACGTTTGAGCCGTGTAAAACGGCATACATCGTGTAGGCCACCTATGCTGCTTAAGATGTTAGGAACAGCGTTATTCTCTCCAAAGCCAGGTTTGTTTTTAAATGTCTGTGCCCATACTGCCCTCTTGTGGAAGTGGTTTCTTTCTCTTTTTCTCACTCGGCATCTTTCCTCCTGTTTTTAGACCTCAGGCAGTCAGTCTTCCATCGGAGGGCTTTCCGATCTGCTCGTAGTGGACTCTGAAACGACTCGGCCAGCACCTTCAGGTAAAGCCGCCCGATTCTTTCTATCCTGCGGGTTTTCGTTCCAGCCGAGCAGGAGCACATCTGATCGTTTCGACGGACCGATCGTGGTCTTCAGATAAATGGAGTCCTACAGCTAGAAGCGAATGTAAAGATATTAATAGCAAAACACGCGTTTGGCTTTTTGAATGTAGTTAATAAAAAAAATATATATATATTCTCTACAATAATTTGTATTTGCCTTCATAACTGCCTGAAACGTCTACCTCTGAGCAGCTCCACGTTCACCTCCCGCTTTTCACTTTTTAAAAAAAAAAAACGTGAGGAAGAACTGCTCGCCTTGAGCACGTGTGAAGTAGTGTATGTAAATAGTGTAAAGAATGTTGTAAGGTGGGAAAAGAAAGAAGTCGATTCAGGTTCCCGTGACCAACGGAAGTAAGCTGGCGTTCTCATAAGGAACCTTGTACCGCTCTACTCGGGCTGTGTGTTCAGATCAGAACCTTTCTGAGAAAACGATTTCGAGATGTAGGTACAGCGCGGTCCAGATGGCGATGGTAAGTCTGGGAACGAATGCGTGTCAGTCGCACAGATGCCGCCGTCGTTCATTATTTCTTCAGCCGCTCAGCATCTTCCGGTCCCTTGAAGTAGAGAGCCTTATGATGTAGTTCATTTCTATATGTATTCAGTAGTGTTAATGAATATTTGAAATTGTTCGTTCTTCCTTATCTTTTTTTATTTATTTATTTATTTATTTATTTATTTTTAAACTTTTCACTCGACGTAAATCCCGTCCGTCACTACGAGTCTAACGCCGATTCTCCGTAGGTGGGAGCTCGGACCTCATTGCTGACTTTGCAGATTTTTCCTCCCCAGCTGCTTCTGCCAGTCTCCCTTCAGCTGCTGGTACGTGTGCCGCTTCTATCCACACACTCTCAGCATACAGTAGACAACGTGCCTGTTTTCGACGCTTCTGTTCCTTTGTCTTTGCCTTACCAACCCCTCAAATGATAATCCTCTGAGCATTTTAACCTGGACGGGATGGTTCTTTAGTACGACGGCGTTTTAGTGCCACGTAATGAATAAATAAATCAACAGATGGATCAACAGATAAATTAAGATTATGAGAATGAAGTCGTAATAGTTTGAGAATAAAGTCAAAATGACACCGCGGTAAAGTTTCATGTCGTTTTATATCGGACGTTCGCCCTTCTATCCGTCGATAAATAAACACACGAAAAGGACAACATGTGTATTAAGAAAGGTATTAATTCAGTTCTACTTTTTCCGTCCACTCCAGAGCAAGAAAATACACATTTTGTCCTTTTTGTGTGTTTTATTTCTTCAGAAATAGAAGAGCGAATGTCGAAGACCAGGCCTTTTGGAATAATGTACCTCGGACAGACGAATCAAAGATAGAGTTGTTTGGCCAGACTAACAGCGCAGACAGTTTAATAAAAAAAAAAAAAAAAAAAGAAAGAAAGAAAATTTTTTTAAAAAGAGACAGGTTTTCAGGAGAAGCACCTCATACCAACTGTGAAGCACGGTGGTGGAAATGTTATGGCTTGGGGTTGCTTTACTGCCGCAGGGACCGGACAGCTCGCATTCATTGATCCGACTATGAATTCTGCATCATATCAAAGTGTGCTTGAAGGTACCGTGAGGCCGTCTGTCTGAAAGCTGAAGTAGAACTGAAAGTGGACCTTCCAACGGGATTATAATCCTAAACACACGAGCAAATCCACCAAGGAACGGCTCAAAAAGAAAAAAAAAACGTCGGGTTACGGGACGGCCCAGTCGAAGCGCGGATTTGAACCCCATTGAATCAAAATTGATTCCCGTTGGATTGTTCAAAATTTCCAGAAAGCCTACAAGAAGTTATTTCTGCTAAAGGGGGCGATACTAGCTTCTGAGGCCAAGGGTATACTTACTTTTTCCACAGAAGAATATCACATCTGTCGATATTTCTGTTGAATAAATGACTGAAAAAGCTCGTTTCCCTGGCGGTTTCGTTCAAATATATCAACTATATTAATAGGCACTGTTTCGAAGATGATCAAATGTTTACTTGTCCAAATATCAGGGAGAATAATTATGCATAAAACTTGGTGTCCCAGCTCGTATTTGTCTTTTGTGGATCCGTGCAGAGGGAACGACGTGTGTCTGGTAGCTCCTCCGCGTGTGTTGGAAGGGCTTACGTGTTCCATCTGACTCAGACAGAGGTCAGGTAAAATATTGATGAGTGATGGAGGGCTCCAGATGGAGCAGCTACCTGCTGAGGCTTATGGGGACAGACACCCGTCAGTGTCCATTACTTGCATCATCTCTCCTGACAACACCAAATCTCTGAGTGGAGGTGGAGAGGCTCGTGCATAGACGTGCCTCTGTGAGCGTCCTGTATGGTGCCGTGGTGTTGCCACGAAAATGAACTGGACCACTTGAGGATGTTTTTTGTAATTTTTTTTTGTTAAATTGTGCTAGAATATTGTTGTTTTGTTTTTTTAAAAAAAATAATAATAATTTAACCGCAAAGGATGTCATGTTTATTGACAGAATTGCACTTCCGGTACTTAGAGGGGTAAGATACAAACCCTGTGCTTTCAGGATCAGTATCAACTGGCAACGGAGAGTTTGGTGACTGGAGCGCCTTCTCCTCAGCCAGTCCACCTGCCGCGTCTACAGCCTCGTCTGCTGTCCCGGATCTTTTCAGCGATGCCCCGCCCTCCACCCAGCCTCCTTCTGCTGACCTTTTTGACCTGATGGGCCCCAATCAGAGCGGTCTGAATGCCTCCCAAAGCATGACCTTCGTTATGTGCCCCCAGAGCACAGAGTTCTCTATGTCCAGATCACAGGTAGCTCTGGAAATTGTGGTGATTTAATTTGAGGTTGTTTGTTTGTTTAAGAGCCTCAAACACGGTTAATGAAATCTATGCTCAACGTAGACGATGCGGCAACAGAAATATCTTTATTACTATCGTGCTTTTCCATTAATTTAGACTCTAGGGGGGCCTGTGCACAGTTTAGCAGGTCCTTTGTTGCCTCAGCAGATGGGAGTTCAGAAACCAGGAGGGAAAGCCTCAATGCCCGCTACGTGGTCTGACCCGAGCGTCAACATCAGCCTGGACTTTCTGTCTATGGGCATGAACCCTCCCAAGCCTTCACAACCTAGCCTCAACACTATGATGCAGCAAGGTGATGTCATCGTTTGCATAATTCTGCTTAGGTTAGAGTAGCGTGTATGCAATTATCATTGTAACCAGCAGATTCGATTTTGGAATTACTCCAAACAGGGTCAAGATAATTATATAATCATGTTGAAATTGAAATGGAAAGTTGGCTAACAAAGCTTCTTATTCTTTACACCTACTTCACTCAGGTGTCCAGCCTCCTGTGAACTTGGTCGCCCAGAACTTTGCCGGAATGACACTTAACGCCCAGCCTGTGCCTGCTAGACCAGCCATGAACCCTGTGATGGCGAGCGGAAACATGGGTATGGTGATGCCCCCAACCATGGCAACAGGCAACACGGGAATCGGTTCCATGGCCGTAGGAGGAATGCCCGCCAATCAGGGTTTAATGGGAATGAACATGCCATCTACTGGCTTGGGCCTCACGGGTGGCCTTGGCATGGGCCAGAGCATGAGCTCTGCCATGTTACAACCCAAACCACAGGCCTTCCCTAACTTTGGCAACTTTGGACAATGAAGGAAAACCAACACTGAAAAGAAATGGTCCAAAAATACCTTCTTAACCGAAAGAAGGAGCTGCATCCAGTAAAATGGACAAAACTGACAAAACTAGCCATTGTCTGGACCCTTCAATCATTTAATATCATCATACGTTAACAGATGTTTGGGGAGTGTCTTAAATCTGTTTTCCTTGAGCGAGTGAGTGAATGAGGGACGGATGGACGCGTGATTGAATGCTTTTTTTTGTTTGGTTTTGTTTTGATAAGTTACACTAAACACTCTTATGGTCTGGCATGTTTGCCAATGGCTGGTTAAATGCAAAGATCACTTTCAGATGTGTGTTTATTTGCGCTGTCATTTTCACATACTCCCTTTCTCCATTTTAAGCCCATTTGAATTCAGGAATTACCTCAACTTCCACTGTTCATGCTGTGACTTAAATGCTGCGAGCGCTCGATCGATCGATTGATTTGATTGATTTTTTTTTTTTTTTTTTTTGTAAATATCCTCCCCCCCCTCTCCGTTTGTGAAGAAGAAATATAACTATAAATTATTGCATTGTTTTATGGAGTTCTCAGATGGTTTGCAGGGAACAAGCTCAGAAAGTCAAAGGAGTAGCACAAGTCCTTAATCCGTTTCATTTTTACCTCCTTGTTTTACCGCTAATCCGTTACGTTCACACTCCAACAAACAGAATCTTTTATGCTACCGTACAACGGTTTGTCTTTGTCTTACGGGGTTATAATATGAAGGATGTTAATTATTTGTCTTGCGGTTGTATTAGATTTCAGGATATAATGTGCAGAAGTCTGGAAGAAATGATATGATCTACAGGTATACATGGTGAACAAACTGTGTGTGTGTGTGTGTGTGTGTGTGTGTGTGTGTATAAAAGGTGATATTAGGTCGAGTGGTTAGATTCCTCTTCCACCCCTAATACTGATGTCATGGCCGAGTGAGAATCTAATCCACCCGGTCCTGGAAGAGTGCCTGACGACGAAAAGTTTGCTTTTTAGCAGTTCGATCGATCGCTTTAGAAGGCCAGAAACAGGACGACGTCAACGTGTTTTGTCCAGAAGCCACTGTGAGAGGTTCTCTGCGATGATAGGCTGCGTATAAAACATCAGCTGTAGGGGTGCTGACCAGGGAACGATTGGCTGGGAGGATCTGGACGTCATGGATTTGCAGGAAGGAGGGCGTTCTGTTTGAATTCCTCTGAAGTTTCGTATTTAAATGATGAAAGGTCACACTAGGGCACTTTCTTCGAATGTTTCTAATGCCTCATAAAACTCCACACTAACATGCATGAAATGGACTAAAGTGTTTTAAAGTGCATCTTTATGTTGGATCACTTCAGATCAGTGTTAACACTCATTGTGTGTGTCACAGGATGGCATGTCGGCTGTAGGGTCAATGGAAGGCATGTCGAGTCTAAATGAAGTTTGTCACTTTTTCTTTTTTTTTTCTTTTCCCTTCTCTTTCTGTTGTTATCTTTTATCTCCTACCCCGACCCCACCCAACCCCAACCCAACCCATATGCTGCTGTACACAGGTCAACAGAGCCCTCCATTCCACACCAAGCTGTTGTCTTCAAAAAAATGACCAAATCTTTATTTTAATACTGTTGAGATGATTCTATAGGGGTTTAGTTTCTTATTTTAATACTTTACCATTATACAAATCCTGTGCATATTATGGTGTAGGCATGGGCCAGTTGAGAAAACACTAGGTGCTTGTAAAAAAGCGAGTGGGGGGAGGGTGTGAAAAAAATCACGTTCAAGCACCTCTTTCATAAAATCGTTTCTTTTTGGAATTTGATTTTTGGACTTGATTGTATTCAATAATAATAATAAAAAAAAAAAAGATGTATGACGATTCATTGACTTTGTGATTTATAGATATGATGTGTTTATGGACGTTTGAATATTTTCCGAGTTTTGTTGCATGTAACACTGAGAAGAGATCTTACAGTCACGCATCAGATTCTTCTGTTCTTATGATGGTCTAGAGCAGGGCTGTTCAACTACAGATCTTGTGAAGATCAAGTTACATAAAATGACTGAATGATGACCGGAGACTATAAATACATACTCGTCTGTCCATTTGTCTTTTTTTTTTTTTTTTTAAATGATGTTTGTCATCAGTTCAGAGAGGGTGAATAAAATTTTAATAAACCTATGGAGAATGAAATGAAAAGTCTGTGAATGCGCCGCTTTTTGTTGACCGTATGTCTGTAGCTAGTCCCTCGTCCCATGAGCTTCCGAGCGTCTGGACGGG